>NC_038253.2:15461044-15640622 GCF_000004515.6 Glycine max | reverse complement strand
ACAATTTTCTAAAATCAATACTACAAGGAAAAAGTTAGAGTATACGTTTGATGCCACTATCAACTAAAAATACTTACAATATTTAATCAATTAGACAATATTTTAAATATGATGTATTTATTATTAAAAGAAACTATTTTTAAGCATATACATGATTAATTAATAGTTTAATTTTTTTATATTTTCAGTACTTTTAATTAAATTTAAAGTTATCATTGGATTACCTTAGTATAACTTTTTATCTAATTGAAATTAAGTTATTTTCATTTTTTATTCAAATATCATGCATTATGAGTCTATATTAAGAATGTGATGCAAATATGATACATATTAATAAATAGTTTTATTGGTTTAGAAAATTGATGTATTAATATATCAAGTACTCTTATGATATATACATCTTATTGTTAATGTAAAATATTATATGGACGTCAATATATTTTGTCTCTACGAATAATACATAGTTCATTTTTTCGTGTGTATATATATATATATATATATATATAAATATATATATATATATATATATATATATATATATATATATATATATATATATATCTCTCTCTCTCTCTCTCTATATATATATATATACATATATATATATGTGCGCGCGCGTGTGTGTGTGTCTCAAACACACACACACACACACACCGCCCCCCCCACACACGCACGCGCGCGCGTGTGCGAGCGAGATATATATATATATATATATATATATATATATATATATATATATATATATATATATATATATATATATATATATATATATATATATATATATAATGAGTCAAATAGAGCTCATTCGGTTATTGGATCTTCCTAGCACCCTAAAAATTAGGCCCTTGTCAATCTCGGGCCTTGGTTTTTCCATTTCATGTTTTGGCCCAACTTAAACTCACGTCCTGCTGCTTAAATTTATTTGTACGCTCATCAAGAGTTATTTCATGACACAACATTATATATATAATTCAAGAACTCTATATTATACTAATTATATGTTTTTATTTGTTGTCTTTCATTCTCAAATCACTAACAAAGGTTCGTTACAATAGTAAATGATTCGATTTGATTCTTTTAAATGCTATTCAAATTCTACAAAAGAAAATATTATAGAATAGCTATATTAATATCTATACATAAATATAAAAGAGAATCTCGCATTTATAGCTATAAGCCTATAAAAGAATGGCAAAATTATAAATTAGCTACTCTATTTGTCTCAATTTAATTTTGGTTCTCCTATAGCTATAATTTAATTCACGAATTTAGTTGCAATCATTTCAGTCATCAACCCCAAAATTAGACATTGACTATTAATTACTTGTCTTAACCGTCACATATCATATTTTTATTAGATGTTGACGGTCACGTGTCACATTTTTATTGGATGTTGACATTAATTAAATGTACAAAATTAATGTCCAATAAAAGCGCGACGCGTGGTGGTCAACGTCCAATAAAAACGTGACACGGTCAACGTTGACAATTTAATGTCAACGTCCAATTTCGAAGTTAAGAACTGAAATAATGGGATTACAAAAAATTAGATAACTAAATTCGTGAATTAAATTATAAGAGAATCAAATTTACAATTCTAAAAAAAACAAATAAGGAGACTAAATTTACAATTTTACAAAGAATTAGTTATATGAAATGAGGAATAACTACTTCTAAATAATTCAAGAGTATAGTGGATAGGGGTGGGAATAGGTCAGACCAGACTAGGCTTTAAAAGACCTGAGCCTAGCCTACGATTAATTTTTGAGGCCTGAGCTTGGCCTATAGCCTATCAAAGGCTTTTACTTTGGCTTGGCCTGACCTTTTTAAAAGCCTAGCCTGACCTGGTAGTCTATTTAAAAGTCTATTTAAAAGTCTTCTTCACATTAAATCTTTAATATTCCTAGTTGTTTTTGCCAAAAAATAAATAAATAACACACCTTCTATAATAGACTAAATACATAATGTTAATTACCTCTATCAAAAAGTTTGAAGTGAAAAGGATATGATTTTTATAAAAAAAAAAAGGAAACCTGATAGAAAAAAGATATGATTTTTGCATAGGAACTTAATAGGATATGATAGGATATGATTTTTGTATAGGAACGTAATAGGATATGATAGGATATGATTTTTGTTTGGTTAGGAATGAAAGTAAAAAAAAAAAAACCTGATAGAAAAAGGATATGATTTTTGTATAGGAATGTAATAGGATATGATTTTTGTATAGCAATGTAATAGGATATGATAAGATATGAATTTTATTTGCTCTAGAATACAGGTAATAAAAGAAAAAAGAAAACCTAATAGGAATAGAAAAAGGAACGGTTGATAAAAATAGGAAAACTAATAAAAATAATAAAAAATAGAAAGGAACACTTGACTCATGCCTTGTAATTAAAATTTTACTTAGTTATAGGAATGAAATCTGCTAGTTTTTTTAAAAATAATATAAGTATATATATATATATATATATCACGCCTTGTAATTAAAATTTTACTTAGTTATAGGAATGAAATCTGCTAGTTTTTTTAAAAATAATATAAGTATATATATATATATATATATATAGGCCGGCCTATCAGGCTTATAAGGCTTTTTAATAAGCCTAAACCTGGTCTATTTAATTTAACAGGCTTTTAAAAAAGCCTTGAACTTAGCCTTTTAATTAAATAAGTCAAGCTTTATGTAGACCAGGTCGTAGGCCCTTGTAGGCCGGCCTAGCCTATTCCCACCCTAAAAGTAGACCTCAACGTGTTCAGTATGGTATGACACTTATATTTTGACTTATGAGGTAACTAGGCAGAATAAATATTCATATGCTTCTGCATAGAAAGAAACCCTGATGCCTTATACTTTGAAAATTGAAATCATCTCAACGTGTTAGTCTATTATATTCGCTACTACTAACTACAAAACCTGATAATCAAATGTGTTTCACGCGCGCGAATCGTTGCAGGTACATAGTCTCATTCGAGGGTAGCTATTTTTCTAAGAAATTACCAATATTCTAAAAGGATGGTTACGTAGGAACAAAATCTTAAATCAAAAAGGAAAAGCGACCTCTGGCTTGTAATTAGTTACTGGGTCGCTAAGGCTATTGTCTCTCTCTACCTTCTCTCCTCTCTCAGCTACAACGCAGTGTACCCTTCTCCATAACCCCGTTTTGGTTCAGCATGAAAACCCTCCTTCATAAACAAAACAAATCTCTATTAGGACAAAAAAGAAAAACTTAAATCGCTCTCATTATTAACGTTATTTTCAGTTCTAGTCTAGAGTCTTGTAGGAGGGTCAATGTATAATGTAAGGTACTAAGGCCACCCTCAACATTTTTTTTCTCTCCTCCAACACATTGCTTCAACTCTCTCATGCTATTTCAACACTTGTTTAAAACCAAACCTTCTTTCCCAATTCTCTCTGAGAACACATAATCTCTCTTTCTCTTCCACACCAAAAAAGGAGAGAGATTCTAATTTCTAAAATCTAATAAACCATCATGAAGAGCACAAACACCAACACAAAACTCATCCTCCTCCACCCTTATATCCAAAAACAAGGAAGCTCCAATCGCTTGTGGCTTCTAGCATTCATATCAATCCTCACCCTCGCTTTTCTCGTTACCCTAATTTATACAAGAGAATCCACCTTCATCACCGCTGCCACTTCTTCTGTGATTCCCTCTTCAAATAATGCTCCAGTTTCTGGTTTTGGAAGTGCTCCTTTGCCAGCAACAGTGATCAACACTCTCCTTCACTATGCCTCAAAATCCAACGACACGTTCCACATGCCACACTCAGACCTCAAACCCATCTCCGACGTGCTTCGGAAATGCTCCTCTCCATGCAACTTTCTCATCTTCGGCCTCACACCAGAAACCCTTCTCTGGAAAGCCCTCAACCACAATGGAAGAACGGTTTTCATCGACGAAAACCGCTACTACGCCGCGTATTACGAAGAACTGCACCCAAATATCGATGCTTATGATGTTCAATACACCACCAAAAGGAGCGAGATGAAGGAGCTCATAGCTTCAGCGAAAGAACAAGTGGCCAACGAGTGCAAGCCGGTGCAGAATCTTCTTTTCTCGGACTGCAAACTGGGCCTCAATGACCTCCCAAACCACGTGTACGAGATTGACTGGGACGTCATTTTGGTCGACGGGCCACGCGGAGATTGGCCCGATGCTCCTGGCAGAATGTCGACGATCTTTACCGCCGGCATTCTCGCCAGGAGCAAAAAGGGTGGGAACCCTAAGACTCATGTTTTCTTGCATGACTTCTCTGGGGAAGTGGAGAAGGTTTGTGGGAGTGAGTTTCTTTGCAATGAGAATTTGTTGGAGGCAAATGGGAATTTGGGGCACTATGTGTTGGAAAGGATGGATGAGAATAGTGTGCAGTATTGTAACAATCACTCGTCTTCATCAGGGGCTGCTTCATCAACATAATTAGTAATTAGTTATTGCTACTCTCAGAATCGTGTTAGTCGCAATTGTTTCGTCGTTATCATCCTTTTCTTTTCTTTTTTTCAATTGCTACATTTTGTTTACTTTATGGCTGGAGCCTTTAAAAAAATAATTCTTTTTTGCTTTTGCCTTTCCATTTTATTGCTCTGAAAGTTGTAATTTCCTCTGTGAATTCAAATATCCAAATTTCAATTGAGGATAATTAATGTCAATCAATACAAGAGAGACATAGATTTTTTTTATTTCTTATTTTTGTTTACCCATGGAGTGGTAATGTAGAATCTAAAGCTTCATGCATTTTATTCGAACTCCAACACTAAACAGATCCTAATGAATTAGAAAGACGGTATATGTCACTCATAAAGATAACAAGAGAATAAAATTTTACATCCATCAATTACTATATTTTATTGATTTTGGAATTGTTATCTACCTAAAATTTGAAATTTATCTTAATAATCAGTACCATATATTTTTTTTTTTTTTACTTTTACTTAAAGAATAAAAACAAAAAAATTATGTCAAGTCGACTAGTCCCAATTGAAAATGGTTTTAATTGCATTCTGACGATACAGATTCAATTTTCATACAACATGTCCTGGTTTCATTGGCTTGGTACAATATTACTAGAATGTGCAAAAATTTGTCTTATCAAGGCTACTCTGATGCAAATTAGAAACACAGGCTAGTTTGGGTTTGCAATGCTAAAGACAATAAGATATTTAGACGATGACGATGGGACTAATTAAGTAGAGAGTTGGCTTCATTCTCAACTCTTTAAAAATAGCATTAGGTACATTAATTAGTTGTGTGATAGCAACGATAATACACCTACCTCTCAAGTTTAAGGGCGCTTGTAGTTGGATGGGAGTTGCTTCAACAACTATACGACTTTGTTTTTCAAGTGAGCTTGCCCTCATAGTTAAATGAACTTGGACGCAGGCTCTTGGTTTGCTTAGAAGTCAACTTTATATTTGGGTTGGGCCTCTTGGGCTATATGACCAATTGGATAAGATACAAGTGGGGGATTTGCTAGGGGCACCCAGCAGAATTGCAGGTGCACCCAGCAAATTTTAAAATTCCCAAAAATGCTCTTCATGCTTTTTTGCAAACTTGTTCCGTTGACAGGGGCGGAAGAAATCTTCCATGGGACTCCACGGAAGATTTCTTCCGCCCCTGTCAACGGCAGAAGAACTGCGGAAGAACCTTCTTCCGTGGAGTCCCACGAAAGAAGGTTCATCCGTGGGACTCCACGGAAGAACCTTCTTCCATTGAGTCCCACGAAAGAACCTTCTTTCGTGGGTTACTTAGTTAAATTATTTTGTTAATTTTAAGATTATTTTGTACTAGTTAAATGATTTTTTCCTCTGAGAAGTTGACCAATGGCCGATTCTTCTACGCACCGCATGATATGTGTCGGTCACATTTTTCTTAAATTTTTTTATAGTAAAATTCATTTTGGACTCATCGTTCTTCACAGTTACACACACTCCAGTCACACACTTCTTCCTCTCTCCATTTCTTTAACTCTGACCATGCAATTGGCGTTGGTCTCATTGCATTCTCTGTAGAAATGACGAACAAGGCCAAAGGAAAAGGCAAGGAGGTCACCGGAAAAGGTTCTGCCGGCAAGCGTAAGGGCGCCTTCGACGATGACAAGATCGGTGGCGGCTGAAAGAGAAACAAGTGAGGTGTCCTTCAGTTTTTTCTGACGACGAATTAAATGCCGCGCCAAGAAGGATGGACATGCCAGATAAGGGCCAGAGTAGCAGGCCACGTGTCGTCCCTAAAGAGGAAATGTTGGCCCGAAACTAACTTTTTTGAGTTTTTGGCCTTCTGTTACAGGCCCTTTTCGAATGAACCGGTGTCTGCTGTTATTTTTTTTGGATTCGTTGACGTGCAAACATGAGGCAGGCCACCTTTGGAGAGTCTCACGGCTTTCCCAGATAATTTTTAAAAACCCCGAACAGGGGTACTTAGGCAAGTTTACATGGCCCGAAACCAACTTTTTTGAGTTTTGGACCTTCTATTGTAGGCCCTTTTCGAATGAACCGGTGTTTACTGTTATTTTTTTTTTGGATTCGTTAACGTGCAAATATGTGGCAGACCACCTTTGGAGAGTCTCACGGCTTTCCAAGATTATTTTAAAAAAACCCCGAACATGGGGTACTTAGGCAAGTTTACATGGCCCAAAACCGACTTTTTTGAGTTTTGGGCCTATTGTTGCAGGCCCTTTTCGAATGAACCGGTGTCTGCTGTTATTTTTTTTGGATTCGTTGACGTGCAAACATGAGGCAGGCCACCTTTGGAAAGTCTCACGGCTTTCTTAGATAATTTTAAAAAAACCCCGAACAGGGGTACCTAGGCAAGTTTACATGGCCCGAAACCAACTTTTTTGAGTTTTGGGCCTTCTGTTGCAGGCCCTTTTCGAATGAACCGGTGTCTACTGTTATTTTTTTTGGATTTTTTGACGTGCAAACATGAGGCAGGCCACCTTTGGAGAGTCTCACGACTTTCCCAGATAATTTAAAAAAAACCTTGAACAGAGGTACTTAGGCAAGTTTACATGGTTTGAAACCAACTTTTTTGAGTTTTGGGCCTTCTGTTGTAGGCCCTTTTCGAATGAACCGGTGTCTATTGTTATTTTTTTTGGATTCGTTGACGTGCAAACATGAGACAGGCCACCTTTGGAGAGTCTCACGGCTTTCTCAGATAATTTTAAAAAATCCCCGAACAGGGGTAGTTCTGTGAACTAGGTTTGATATTACACAATAGTTAATGACGTCAGACGACAATGACTGACGTGACCCGACAGTGAACGACGTGAAAGGAGGTTGCTTTAGTTTTGCGCTTCACAATGTAAAATAGTCACTTGTCTGGTAAAAGTGAAGCCATGTGCCTGGCTGGGCCATCTATATAAATGACAGATGTGGATGTCCATGATACTCAACAACAACTGGTATTCAGAGTTTGTCAAATTAATTTTCGATAAACAATGGCATTCTTAGGAGAGACTTTGTCCCAAACGATCGTGAACTCGAGGTTGACATTCATTTTTCCAAATGGAACCGTCATTCACAACGTGTGGGGTTTATTTTCAAATTTCTAGTCCAATGCCCATGCGAGTACCAAACCTATGCGATTTTTTAACTCTCAAAAGCAGAATACACAACAGCCTTCAGCTAAACAACAATCAAGTTGTGGATGAAATTCATTACCGGCGACTAGTGGAAGATACAGGTAACAACATTCACTTTCAAAGTATGCAATTGAAAAATGACATGGATGTGAACACCATGTTAATGTATAATGATCAATTTTCATTTGTTGGACCGATTGAGTTGTTATGTATCGTTGGTAGAACAGCAGATGCAATTTTAAACTTACTTGAATGCCCCAGCATCCCTACACATGATGCGATTCTGTATTACAACGGAAGGTGGAACATGTCACACCAAAAAAACTTTGTGGGTTACGCGTTCATCGGAATAAATCCAAAAAATTTTGATATTCCAAAAGGATGTAGCATAGATCAACTGAAGAATTTGATCAAACAAGTAGCACTTAAAGGGAATCCTCCTCATGGGATTCACGAATCCCAAGTTGTAAGGCGTTTGTTTTATCGACAACCTAGTCATTTGGAGTATTATGAGAAAGTTTTAGAATTTAAAATTATTGAACTGAAATGTGACGACGACGTGCTAAAGGTACTGGTAGAGTCCAATTATTGGAAACAATTTGTGCCAATAGAAGTTTTGGCTCTCTTTAGTAAAGTGGTTATGGAAAATGAGGACGATGTGGTTACGTCCTTGCATGATTGAATGCTAGTTAAATGTTAGGCTGTTTCGTGCAAATTAAATTTGTGTCCATGATGTTGTAGTCGATGTAATATGTCTTAGTGTGTCAATTTGTTGTGTTTGTGACCCGTTTGTAATGTGTAATATGTATCAAAAAGGAATAAAAGTTTTATTATCAACTTTTATAAAAAAAAATTCTAACTTATTGTTGTTTAAATTATATAATAATTTTCAGTATAAATTAAAATTTCTAACTTATTTTGTCCAATCAATTACATTTAACTAAAATTTGTAACTTATTTGTTTCAATGACTAAGTTATTTTTTTTAAATTTCTAGCTTATTTTTTTAAATTTCTAACTCATTTTAAAAAAAAATTTAACTTATTTTTTTTGAAATTTCTAACTTATTTTTTAAAACTCTAACTTATTTTTTAAAATTTCTAAGTTATTTATTTAAAATTTGTAACTCATTTTTTTTGAAATTTCTAACTTATTGTTGTTTAAATTATATAATAATTTTCAGTATAAATTAAAATTTCTAACTTATTTTTCCAATCAATTACATTTAATTAAAATTTCTAACTTATTTGTTTCAATCAATTAAAATTTCTAACTTATTTTTTAAAAATTTCTAACTTACTTTTTAAAATGTCTAACTTATTTTTTAAAATTTGTAACTTATTTTTAAAAAATTTCTAACTTATTGTTGTTTAAATTATATAATAATTTTCAGTATAAAATAAAATTTCTAACTTATTTTGTCCAATCAATTACATTTAATTAAAATTTCTAACTTATTTGTTTCAATCAATTAAAATTTCTAACTTATTTTTAAAAATTTCTAACTTATATTTATCACATACATAAACAAATACTAAAATTAACAATTTAAGTAAAAAGATAATTTAAATACATAAAGAAATAGAGACATTATCTAAGTCAATGTGTTTTAACAAATACAAAAACAAATACTAAAATTTAAATACATAAACAAATACAATAAAAAAGATAAATCCTAATTTATGCAGGGTCTCTGTCGCGGCCTAAGATTGTCATTTGGGTCGTCATCTCTAGCTATCCTCAGGCAAAGATCCATGATATCATATAAGTTAGTCCCTGCAGTCACCATCCTGAGGTTGATGACGCGCTCCAAATGCTCAGCAATCCTTCCCATCCTGACACATGTTGTGCAATCAACCTGTCTTAGTGAAAATAACAAGTCAGTATGAATTTATAAAAAATAATTAAGTTAACAAAAAGTACACAACTTACCACAGAATGCGTAGGGGAATCTGACGCGATTGGAACCTCGGCGACAGGTGGCTCGACGAAGTCATCATTAGTGGGAGGGGGAGGCGTAGGTCTCAGCTCAACAGTGTCCTCCGTCGGCGTCACAAAGGGGTGCGAAATCTGAAAAAACCACTCCATGTAGTCTGGGGCCACCTGCCCAGGAACTACACAGAGCTCCCCTGTAGGCGCCACATGGTCTGAAAAGTGTACCCACCGATCGTCTATATCAGTACCTGTCAACGAATCACGAACCGATGGCGGAGGAACGGTCTGAATGTACCCTATCTGCCGAACCACCCTCTCTGGTCGAAGGTAGACGATGATCGGACCCCATCTAACTTGCCCCGTGTACGAGGAGATCAAGTCATAGCTTCAAACTCCCCGATGCTCAGCATACGACATCCAACAGACGTCGGTCACTGTCAGGTCATCAATACGTGCTCTGTAAAGGGCTCCCTTAATCTCGGTCATCTAGGCCTTACCCGTAAGCCACCTACAGGCACGTGGGCTAGCCTCAACATAACCATCGTCAACAACAGACCTGTGGACTGATGGAAAGTGCTCGTAAATCCAACACTACAAACACAAAGTCAACATCAACAATCAAACATGGATTGAATTTCACTTTAATTTAAATTACAAGCAGCGATACTCACCTGAAGTAGTGAAATGTAACCAGCCATCTGCCGTGTAGGGGCCTGCGACGCCTCGTTAAGCTGATCGTACAAGTGGACCAAAGCGGCCGCTCCCCAAGAGAATGCCCTTGCTTGGCCCAGGTCTCTGAATGCCTGCAGGTGCACAACGTGGACATGGGTTGCACTCTTGTTAGCGAAAAGAGTGCAACCAACCAAATGAAGTAGGTACGTCCGAGCTGCAGCGACCCACTGCCTGGCCCGGCACCTACTCTGGTACATGTCCCGAAGCCAGGACAACCGAACATGAGGGCCACCTGCCTGACGTGTCTCAGCTGTAGCCTCGTCTGGGGTGACCTCAAGTAGCTCTGTCAACAGGGCGACTGCGTCAGATGTAGCCAGCGGCTCAAATGAATGTAGCGCGCCAGTAATCGGAATGTGCAGCAGCGACGAAATGTCATCTAGAGTGATCGTCACCTCCCCTACTGGGAGGTGGAAGCTGCTCGTCTCCCTATGCCACCTCTCAACAAAGGCAGATATGAGTCCAGGATCAGTGGTGATCACAGAACACCTGATCAATGGATCCAATCCGGTGGCCGCAATCATACCTTCGATCTCAGCAGCCGGTCTCCCAAATTTATCTACTTTCCTACCATGGGAGACCAACTTGAGATCGGGTCGCTCCTAAATTGAATAACAGTTTATAAATTTATGTATTTCAAAATAAAAGAAACTACTTTCTAATTACTAGATTAAAATAAGTACGTACCTGTCCACTCCATATGTTGTGTGCCACATGATCAGCAAATCCTATCAAAACAGATGGATCGCGTGGCCCACCACAGAACCCCTCATCATCATCAACTGTCCCATCACTAGTCAATCGATCTATCTCAGCATCATCAGCAGCTGCTGTCCTCTCTGGGCTACCATCAGACGCATGAGGCACATCCTTAGCCAACTGAGGAACATCTTTAGCCAACTGAGGAACATCCTTAGCCAACTGAGGAACATCCTCGACTCTCTGGGTAACCCGTTGCCTACGTGCTGAGGCAGTGGGCCTACGACGCCGAGGAACATCCTCAGCCACATCCTGACTAAGGTCTCTGCCTCTACCTGTGCCTACCACACGACGTAGACCTCGTGTTCTAACCATGATCTGAAATCATGAAGAACACTCAAATAATTTGTGTAACAAAGCTTTGAAATTCTAACTAATCCACATAATTTATCCAAATCCACAGATTATATATTTAGTTCAACATAATTTATCCAAATAATTGACATACAAATACATATATAACAAATGCATATATAAATCACACCAAATATAATTCAATTGATTAGTAGAACTCAAATCCTGTCATTGTGATTCTCTCAAGACATAATTCTAGTTATTAAACCAGAAGGTTTATTTTTCTTTCCTTTATACATTGCTATTAGAATCAATTACTGTGGTATAAATTCCTTTAATTCATCTCTAAGTTCAAGTTAAATCAAAGAAATTATATGAACTGTCTAACTTAACATCAACAATGAAACACATGTCAATGATGCCATGTGATGTGATGTGATCAAATGAAAATGAATGGAAAAGGGTTGATGCAAAAGCTTAATATCATCACACGAACTTCATTAACTAAGCAATTTCTCACAGTGCAAATGGTTCTGACAAGCCTTGAACAGTGGTAACCCTGTGTCTCTTGAATAGCAGAGCCACTGCTATTCAAGTAGGCATGATGACGGGGTTTTTCCATCCCCGCCCTGAAACTCAAATTACTTAGGAGTGGATTTTTTGAATTAGATTCATGTGGAGTCAAACACTTTGATTGATTGTGAATTGAGAATTTATAAAAATAGAGAGTATGGTCAAATATTCAAAAAGGGCACAAGGCTTGGGGATCCATGTGGGTGCTTGGATTTGTAATCACCAACTGCACATGAATCTTAGTTACAATGAAAGTGAACTATTACAATATTCTAGTTCATATGGTAAGGTATGGAGAAAAGAGTAAGCACCCGAACAAAGCATTTGTTCTTACTAGGAAGGGCTAGATACATAGCTCACATGTGTCATTTAATTTGTCCTAGTTGTCTATTATTCTTTCAATAAGAACTTTTCATCCTTGTCAAGGAAGGGATTTAATGGTCAGAAATAGACAGCTAGGCTTTATTAGCAAATAAGGATATTTGGTTTGTATTGAGTATTAGTAATACTAATTACCCATAATTCCTGCCAATTTCTAGCCTTATTTTTATTTTTTAAATTTTAATTAAGCTAATTATGTCAAGGTATATGCTTTGTAAAGAAATTCCTACTAAACTTTTTCATACCATTTAGAGTGCATTTGGTTTGGAATGGCTTGGATTTGTAACTAATACAAATACATGTAACTAATACAAATGTGGGTGCTTGGATTTGTAATCACCAAGTGCTTCATTTTGTATTCAAAATTCTCAACACATCATTTTGTATTCAAAATTATCAATACATCAAATTAGAGGAATCAAGGTGCTCCATCATTTCCTGTTCAATTTGTTAACTAGCTATTTATGTTGTATTTTACAATATTATCTTCTACTAACACATGATGCTACTAGCTAGACTCGTCTCATGCTCGATCTCTGTCCCGTAACATGCATAGCACAACATGTTCTTTTAAATTGTAGCTGAGGTTCCTCACCATAGTGTCATATTTCCTATGAAAAGGAATTGGATAACCAATTTAATTTTGCTCTTTCATGTTGTGTTCCACATAACAATGCAATTTATGCAGTGTATACAGTCATTTACACATCCTAACCAAATGACAGCAAATAACAGTTCAATTTAGACATCCTAATGCATAAGTCAATCACACCAAATGATAGCAAATAACAATTCAATTTAGACATCCCAATAGCAACTAAAAAACACAAAATTAGGGAGTTTGTGTAACTTAAATACCATATACACTCTGTAACACCTAATAAATAAAAAAACTAACTAATAATATCAATAAATTGCTGGTTCAAACATAATTTTCAAGAAAAAAAACCAATATACAGCAAAATGTATCTTGCGGAAGAAGTTTGGCAGGTTCTTCTGCGAGAAGGATTGAAAGCTTGCGGAAGAAGGTTCTGCAGGTTCTTTCGCGAACAGAAAATGCAGTCTGAGGAAGAAGGTGCTTCCCGCGGAAGACCCTTCGTCTTCAACCTCCAGCACCAAACAACAACAATGTCGTCTATCCTAAGGCCATTTACGCGATTCAAATAGAGAACCAAACTAATAGGGTTAGAACACTAACCTGGATGGCGGAAGAAACACTCACATAATTGAAATGAAGAAGACGAAGGGAACAACGGTGAGAACGAAAGCTTGTGCCGGTGAGAACAACGGCCCGTGGAGGAGGGAACCAAAATGGAGAAAGCTTGTGCGGAGGAAGAACGGAAGCACACGAAGGGAGGGAGAAGACAAATGCTGGGTGCACAGACGAAGAAGAAGCGCGGAAGAAGAATTTTTTTTTAAAAAAAATTTATTAACTTTTGTTTTTTAAACCAAGGGCATTTTTGGTAGTTCATTGAATTGTTGGGTGCACCAACAATTTTGCTGGGTGCACCTAGCAACAACCTACAAGTGGGAGTAGTACTAGTAGATATAGCAATTGGTTGCTTTTAAGTTTATTTTTTTGGCCTAAATGCAAGTAAAACACAATGAGTCTCTAGGATCAATCAATTTATTTTGGTCACAAATAAGAAACATAATGGAAGATTTTATTATGGTTAAAAGTCTGTTTTCTTTCATGTTATATGTTTCATTATGCAAATGAGATATAACCTAAAATGTATAAAGTTTTTTACCTTTGTCATTCTTAAACATCTTAGAGTTACGTCTCTGTTTAAAAGAGACTTGGTAAATTTGAATAGAAGAGACTAGATGTGTACGACAAGTATGATATACTTATCACTTTTTTGTTTTGAAAATTATTATTTATACTATTTAGCAATTAGTTCCTCATTTAAAATCTATTAAGTTTTGAAAATTATTTTTAAAATAAGTGTTTAAAAATATAGAAAGAACTGATTTGGAGTGTGTTTGGAAACATGCTGAAATCACATTAACGGAGAATTCTCGTAATACAATGCAAAAATCCTAAAACAACTCAGGTCTTGCTTCCATGGGGACGCTAGTTCTGTTAAATTAAACTCCTATACAAACAAACTCTTGTTTTTTGTTTTCTTCTTTTGCTTTGTAATCCTAACACTTCTAGAAAATATGCTTTTAACATTACCATTTTAACATCGATTTTTAAAAAACTGATGTTGTGTGTTAATATTAACATCGATTTGTATAAAAACCAATTTTATTTGATCAATTGTTAACATCGATTTTTTAAAAGTCAATGTTGTGTGTTTATGTTAACATTAGTATTTATAAAAATCGATGTTATTTGATCAATTGTTAACATCAGTTTTTATAAAAACCGATGTTGCCTTTTTCCCAAATTCAAACCCCAAGTTTCAATTTAATTTTAGGACTTACTCTCGTGACCTTGCTCACTCTCATTGCCCTCAGTCTCACTCTCGCGACCCTGTTTCATTTGGTGGTGTTGTTGTCATTGTCGTCGCTGTCACCGTTGTCCATCTTTGTCACCGCTCTTAGCTCCGATTGAAACCTTGTCTTCTTCTTTGTTAACTACATTTTCCCCAATTTTTAAGAACCATAAAACCCTTGCTCGCCGGTGATGATGCCATTCATCACTTCGTGTCATAAGCCAATCATCAACATAGACAACAACAATGACTAAATTTGCATAAACATACTTCATATAAAATGTTGCTTCACTTGGACTTTTGACAAATCCAAGATTTTGAAGATTATAATTTATCTTGTTGTACCAGGCCCTTGGAGCCTATTAAGACCATATAAGGCCTTTTTCTACTTGTAAACTTTCTCCTCCTCTCATTTGATTTGAAACCCCTCAGGCTAGTCTACATATATCTCTTCAACAAGTAACCATTTAGAAAAGTAGATTTTACATCTAAATGGTAAACTTTCCACCCTTTATGTGCAATCAAGGCAAGTAACATTCTAATTGTATCGAGGTGTGCAACTGGAGCAAACGTTTTTGAAAAATCAACTCCAAACACCTAAGCATAGCCTTTCACCACTAGCCTAGCCCTATGTTTATTTATAGAAGCATTTGAATTGAGTTAGGTTTTATAAACCCATTTGACACCTATAGGTTGCTTGTGTTGAGGTATGTCCACTAGCTCCTAAGTGTCATTTTTTTCAATCATCTTCAACTCTTCCTTCATAACATTTATCCACTTGTCATCCTTCTCAGCTTCCTCAAATTCTGCAGGTTCTAAGACAACCACATTACACCTTTGATAGATCTCAAATAAAGGTCTTGTGCTTTTGACAAGAATGTCATCTACATCATCATCAAAGAATTGTGGGGTTTCTAGCAGCTGCTTGCTTATTGGCTCCTCCCAACTCCATTGTTGATCTTCCATGAACTTGACATCTCTACTCATAAGAATTTTTTCTTTGTGTGGTTGAAAAATTTGTACGCTTTGGAAGTGTTGTTATATCCAAAGAAAACTCCAGGTTCTGCATTCTTATCAAGTTTGTCTCTTTAACTTGTGGAATATAAGAGAAACAAACATAACCAAAGATTTTTAGATTTTGTAAGTTTGGTTTGTACCTAAACCATCCTTCAAATGAGTTTTTCTTTTCAAAACTCTAGTTGGAAGCATACTCAACAAGAATACAATAGTGTTTGCAACCTCTTCCCATAACTTTTTTGGCAACTCCTTTTCATGAAGCATACACCTTGTTATCTCCAGGATGCTTCTATTTTTTCTCTCACTTACACCATTCTTATGTGGAGAGTAAGGCACAATGAGTTGGTGTTTAATGTCAACTTCTTCACAAAATTTACCAAAGATATCATTTGCATATTTCTTCCCATTGTTAGACCTTTATTTGCAACCTGCAACCACTTTGATTCTCCACTAATGCTTTATATTTCCAAAAAATACTAGCAACAACACTATCAGTTCTTAACCCAAGAACAAAGAAATTGCTCTCACAATAGAGAAACTCTCAAATTTCATTAATCTCCCCAATTCTCCTAACAAAGTGTTTGAGAAATCTATTTATACTTCTACGAATAATCCTAATTTAGGCCTAAGGCCCAATAACTAATCTAAGTATTAAAAGACTTTAAAATAACAAAAAAGGTCGTGCATGTTGGGCTTAATTATTATTTAATCAACCCAATATTAATAGTCCACAAAAATTGACCAACTCAACCCATGAATGCTTCTTGTCTTGTAAATTAGGCTTCCCAAAGTGATTCTTCAAGTTGGCCTGAAAACATCTTCATCAACTGGTAGGGGAGTGACCCAATTAGGTGCAACAGTTAGTTCATAGTGGTCTTCTTTCTCTTTGATCTTTAGAATTAGGCCTTGCAATGTTTGCTTCTTCCTTTTAGCCTTGGACCTTGTCATAGGACCTCCAATCCCCTGTAAAGGATCATTAGACGGGCTGGTTGCACCTCCATCACTCCCTCCCTCTTTGACGGATTTGTCCTCGAATCTAATTCGTTACCTACATCAATGAAAGATAGATCAGCCATATTAAACGTAACACTTATGTTACCATATTCTCTTGGCAAGTCCAGCTTTTAAGCATTGTCATGTATCTTTTCTAGAACTTGAAAAGGCCCATCCTCTTGGTTGCAACTTGGATTTTCTTTGAGCAGAAAACCTTTCCTTCCTCATATGAACCCAGACCCAATCTCTTGGTTCAAAAATAACTTTGAAGCAACCCTTATTTGCTTGCTTTGCATATTGTTCATTCTTATTCTCAATGTTGGCTTGAACTTTTGCATGCAAGTCTTTGATCGAATCTGCCTTTTTCTTACATCAAAATTAGCCTACTCATTAGAAAGAAAAGGTAAGATATCCAAAGGAGTCAATGGATTAAAGCCATACACAACTTCGAAAGAAGAGTAAGAAGTAGTAGAATGAACAAACCTACTATAAGCAAACTCAACATGTGGCAAGCATTTCTCCTAGATTTTCAAATTCTTTTTGACAAGTTCATTTAAAGGTGCAGCAAGTGAACTAAAGTTCTTCACAAATCTTCTATAAAAACTAGCTAAACCATGAAAACTTCTTACCTCATTAGCATCCTTAGGTAGGTATAGGCCATTCCCTAATTTCCTTTAGCTTTTCTTCATCCACACTTATTCCTTTTGAGTTAATGACAAAACCGAAGAACATAACAAATTCAACGCAAAAAGAACACTTTTTAGGATTGACATAATTTATTTTCTCTCAAAACATTAAAAACAACATGTAAATGATCAACATGTTCCTCTAATGTTTTGCTATAGATCAAAATGTCATCAAAATACATCACAACAAATTTCCCAATGAAAGCATGCAAAACATGGTTCATTAACCTCATGAAGGTATTGGGGGCATTACTTAAACTGAATGGCATCACCAACCACTCATATATACCATATTTTGTTTTAAAAGCTATTTTCCATTCATCACCTTTTTTCATGAGGATTTGATAGTATCCACTCTTCAAATGTATTTTAGAAAACACACACGAACCATGCAATTCATCAAACATATGCAGTCTAGGGATAAGATATCTATACTTTATAGTGATCTTATTTATGGTTCAACAGTCTATACTCATGCGTTATGTCCCATCTTTCTTTGGAACCAAGATGACAGGAATAGAACACGGGCTAAGATTTTCCCTTACAAATCCCTTTTGCAAGAACTCATCAACTTGTCTTTGAATCTCCTTTGCTTCTTTCGGACTTGATCTATAGGTTGGCCTGCTTAGAAGTGAAGCACCAGGAATGAAGTCAATTTGACGCTCAATAACTCTTAAAGGAGGTAATCCATATGGAATTTTTTCAGGAAAAACATCAACAAATTCATGTAACAAGGAAACAACCTCACAAGGCAAAGAAGAGGTAAGATCGTTAGTAAAATAAACATCCTTGTACATGAGTACAAGTAGTTGCTCTCTAGCCATCAAAGCACTCTCAACCTCTCTTTTCTTTGCAAATGTACCACTTTCTTATTTTTCTCTTCTTTGTTTTCTTTGTTTTCTTTTTTATTTTTTTCTTTCTTTTGCTCACTCTCATTTGTCTTTTCTTTTCTCTCTTTTTCTTGAATGCTCAATTGCTCTTCTCTCAACTCACACTCTCTATTTACATGTTTAGCAACATCAACATCACTGCAATCCTCCAATGGTGACATTTCTTCATCACTTGAGCTCTCACTCTTTATGTCTCCATTATCCAGCAATATCATGACTCTTTTATTTGGATATTGAGAAACAATATGTCCAACTCCTTGACACCTAAAACATTTGATATCACGAGATCTAGAAGATGAATTAATTTCCATTTTACCCTTAAGTGTAGCAAATGAATTTTTGGACTTAGTTTCATCTTTTGACTTTGTCACAAATTTTTTGTTTTGCCAATTTGACTTCCATGAAGAAGTGGAAGAAAATTTGGAAGTACTTTTAGTTTTCAATTGCCTCTCCACTTGAATAGATTTGTGCAGTAAGTCCTCCATCTCCATATAATGATGCAATTCTACCACATCGACTATCTCCTTCTTTAGACCTCCAATGAATCTGGACATAGTTGCCTCACAGTCTTGTTCAACATTGGCTCTAATCATGGCTATTTCCATCTCCTTGTAGTAGTCATCCACACTCATGGAACCTTGAGTTAGAGTTTGCAACTTTCTGTGCAAATCCCTAAAATAGTGACTAGGTACAAATCTCATTCTCATGAAAGTCTTCATCTCTTCCCATCTAGTAATAAGTCTTTCACCATTCCTATGCCTACTAGTCACAAGTTGATCCCACCAAATACTAACATAATCGATGAATTAAACAACATCTAATTTAACATTTTTTTCCTCAGAAGAATTATCAAACACACGTTCAACTTTTCTCTCCCACTCCAAATACAATTTAGGATCATTTTTTCCTTGAAACGTAGGGATTATCATCTTAATGCTCCTCAATTGATTATTCCTTCTTTGTTCGCCTCTTCGCCTTCTTCCATGACTTCTTGCATCTGAATACTCCTCATCTTCTTCTTTCGAAGTTGATTGTCTACAAATTCTAGATCGGAATGGAGATTGTAAACTATCCAATCTCAAGTTTAAAGCTTGAAATTGTTCATTAACACTTTAACAAATAACTTGAGATGCACTTCTTCTTCTTCACTCATGATTAAAATTGCTGCAAGAATTGTGCTAGAAGTGATTGTAAATGGACAAATAAATATCCTCACACAAACACTCTTTCACGTGTTTACACTCAATAATTTTTTTTACTCGTGTTTCACTCTTTTTTTTTTGGCTTTTTTCCCTCTGATAGTCTCACGACTATTGCCTTTTGCCGCTCGACTTCTCCTAATGAGCTCTTAAGTAAGAACCTTTGGGGTTGATTATACACGACAAGACACAATAAGGGATCAATGATAAAGGAATAAGAACAAACAAAGGGCAAGGAACAAGGGATTTAAGAAAAGTGTTTCTTTTTTAACTTGTAAACAAATGTAAAAACTGCCCATATTTTCTTCTTTTTTTATACTTTTTTTCCATTTTTTTTTGCACGAAATTCAAATTTGAACGCAAATATGTGATTGGGCAGATCCAAATCTAGACTGTAACAAAATTTTGGTTCCAAATTTAAAAATCAAATTAAGATCCTAACAACTTTAATTATCCAAATATGGATTGTAACAGAATTTTGACTCCAAATTTGAAAAACAAATTCAGATCCTAACAAATTTAAATATCTAAATATGGATTATAACAAAGTTCTAGCAGCTTTAATTATCGAAATATGAATTGTAACAAAATTTTGGCAACTTTAATTATCCTATTATGGATTGTAACAAAATTTTGGCTCCAAATTTGAAAATTAGATTTTTTTCCCTTTTTTGCACGAATTTTCTGATTATACATACATACATACATACATACATATATATATATATATATATATATATATATATATATATATATATATATATATAGAGAGAGAGAGAGAGAGAGAGAGAGAGAGAGAGAGAGAGACAAAAGGATACTAATACTAGATAGAGTTCAGGAAAAGAAACTCAAAGAACAAACAAAGGAGGAAACACAAAAGAAGAAAGAAAACACAAATGATAGAACCAAAGTTGATACTCTCTAAGGTCCCCAAAATCTGTGTCAACCAGCTGCAGCCTTTGAGTTGCTCTCCAAGCTATTTGAGGAAATGGTTTTGTAACTAACTTACCATATTGGTAAGCCACACAATCAACCAACTTGTCTTTGAGCATCGAGACACCTTTCACCAAGGCATGTTTCTACATGTATAACAATCCAATAAAGTGGAAATGTCCAAGTCTTTTGTGCCATAGATCAACATTGGCGGTTGTGCTTAAAAAAGCTATTTGCTCATCCTCCATAAGATTTAGAGCATACTTTTAGCTCTCATTTTCACCCTGAATACATTTTTGCCTTTTGCATATTTGATCAAGCACCACCTGTCTTAAAATATGACTTTGAAGCCCTTTTCTACTAGTTGTGGAACACTGAGCAAATTTTGGTCAATATCAAGCACATACAAGACATCAGAGATATGTTTCAGACCTACCAAGCTTTCAATAGCAACAATCCTTTTTTCCCATGACTGAGATGAAATCACCATTTCTGATTTTTACTTTGGAAACAATGGTTTTGCCCAACTCTTTGAAGAGCTTTTGGTCATTGGTCATGTGGTTTGTGCATCCGCTATCTATCAACCATGAATCACTAGAATTGTTGCTTGTAGCTAAACATGTTGCAACAAAGAGTTGTTTATCTCCTTGTTCCTCCAATTTCACCTTTGCCTCCTCCAATTTAGACTTGCAGATTCGCTTTACATGTCCCAAATTGCCACATTTTTTGCACTTGATATCTGGCCTCCACCAACATTTTCTCTGAGGATGGTTTGTCTTTTTACAATGTGGACAAGGGGGAAAAACCTCACCTTGTTGCTTGTTGGAGCCTTCTAGATTTTTGTTCTTCCATTTGTTGCTTTTCTTGTCTTTTCCACCTTTTGAATTTTGTGTTTTTGCATGAAAAGCACTTTGTATAGCCTCCTCATGTCTCATCATTTTTCCTTGCTCATGAGCCTGTATAGCATTTACCAATTCTCCCAAGGTGATGGTTGGCTAATCTTTTGACTCCTCCAACGTTGATATCTTTGATTCATACTTTTCAAGTACAATAACCAGAATTTTTTGCACTATTCTTTCATTAGAAAAGTCCTTCCCAAGAAGCCGCACTTTATTTGCTATGCTTAACAACCGTTCAACATAGGCTTTAATTGTTTTTGTCTCATTCATCCTCTACATCTCAAATTCGCTACCCAAGTTGAGAACTTTCATACCTTTGGTTCTTTCACACCCATAACATTCTTTTTTGAGATAATCCCAAATCTTTAACAGATTTAAGATTCATAATTCTTGTAAAAATAAATTTTTGACACAATAGAAAAAGGTAATTTCTAGCCTTAGCCTTTTCTATCTTCCTCTCCTTATGATTCTTCATCCGAGTCACCGTTGGATTTGCAAGCAATTTAGAAACATCATAATTTTCTTCTACTGCCTCCCCATGATCCAATGATTCAAGATGACTGATATCATCCTTACAGCACATAACTCATACTCCTCACCATCAAAAATTGGTGATGGACCCGTTGTGTATGTCTTTGCCTCCATTAGTGTTTCGCTCATCTTAGACCCCTCAAAGATAAAAGCTTTGGTACCAATCTATTGTTTTTATGTATAAAAACATATATAGAGTGTAGTGGGTAAAGAAAAACAAAGAGGAAATTGTAATTGTAGAAGGCTTATATTGTTCATATGTGAAGCAATGTATATATAAAACATATGAAAAATAGAACTATTAACAGATAAATAAACCACTAAAAGATCAAGCCTAAAAAATAGGGACATAATAGAATCATCCTATCAATTAACATGAATTTTATTTTCCTAAATTTTTTCATAAAATCTTATCTTTTGCAATTTGAGTTTGTTACACTTCCAATAATCACATCTTCAACAAAGTAAAAAAAATTTCCTCTTAGATCTTCCTACCATGGTGGGTATTCCTAGGTACTTTTTATGCTTTTCAACAGCCTTAACATCTAACAGCTTAACTAGATCATCTACTCTGGTAGTCAACACATTTTGGCTACATGAAAGTTCCAATTTATGAAAATTAATTTTTTACCCTTAGGCTTCCTCATATTTCTTCAAAATTTGTTCCACCTTATTAGCTTCTTCCATTGTAGCCCTTCCAAAGATGACACAGTCATCAGCAAAAGGCAAATGGGATATTGATGGTGCTCTTAGGTAAATCCTCACCCTATGAAGAAAACCTTCTCTTACTAATTTTGAAATTAACTCAAAAACTATTTCGACACAAAGTATAAAGAGAGAGGGGAATCAAGGAATTCCCTGTCTCAAACCTCTTTGTGGCCTAAACTCCCTCACTGGCTTCCCATTCAACATAACAGAAAAAGAAACTGATTGAACACATTTCGTCACCACCTTACTAAATTTTTCAGAAATCCCAAACTAGACGACACTCTTTGTAGAAAACTCCACTCTATTTTATCATATGCCTTAGACATATCAAACTTTAATGCCATTATTCCATGTTTCCTAGATGATTTCCTCTTCAAAATGTGGAACACATTCAAATGCTAATAGTCCATTATTAGTGATGATTATGTTAGGTACAAATGCACTATGATATTCCCCAATAATATTCCCTAGCACCCCTTTAAGTCTATTAGACAAGGGTTTTTCAATCACCTTAAACAAGGCATTACAAAGGCTAATTGGCCTAAACTCACTTGCATGTAGAGGTTTTTTGAATTTTGGGATTAACATTATAAGTGTTTCATTTAGATCAGAAGGAGGGTCTTGATTCAAAACTTGTAGAACCAATCTAGTCACATCCTCTCCCACCAGATGACAAAACTTTTGATAAAATAAACCATGCATCTCATCTATTTTAGGTGCTTTTGTAGGGTGCATATCAAAGAGAGCATAGCTTATCTCTTCTTTTGAAAAATTCTTTCCCAAAAAATCTCTTGTCTCCTCATTTACCCTTCATTCCACAAGACCAGTCACTTCTTCCATATCTTGCGGATTTGAAGATTCAAACAGGTTAGAGAAGTAATTTGTCAGCACTTCCTCAATTGATCCCTCTTCCTCATATAAGAAATCTTCATCATCCTTTTTTTTTTCAATTCATGTTTTTGTTCTAAAGTCACATTAAAAAGAAAAAAATGTTAAAACTAATATGTGTCTTTCACATTTAATGTTCTAAGTGGACATCCATTGATCCAAATATGTAACTATTATTATTATTATTTTGAACATGATTTCTCTTAATTTGTCATTAATGATCACTTTTATGGTGAAAAGAAAAATAATTTTTAATGTTAGAATTTTAAATTACAAGACGTACAATAATCTTACAAAGGAAAAACCTTGATGCAATCATCCTTACAATTAAGTAACAACTGATCCATAAACAATTTCGATCAAGTAATCAACACTAATTGGTATGTAAAAGTGACAACGACTTGTATTCTTTAACCAGGTGATCTATGATTCGAATTGAGTATGAAATAAATCATATTATATGTGCTCACGGTTTTTAACGAAAATTAATCATTACTTCCCGTGATGACTACATCAAACCAATATGATTGTAAAAAACAAATCATTATGATTAAGTTACAAAAAATAACATATTGCTTTTGTAAAAAAAATAAATAAATAATGGATAGTTGCATGGAAATGCTATTAATGCGTTCATAATTACAATCACAATTATAATTATAGATCAATGTGAAGATGTGTTAAGAAGAAAATAAAACACTTAACTCTAATATGAGTGTTGTAAATTCCTTAATATCATATTTAATTCCTAAAGATAGAAAAAACTCTACATAACTCTAAAATTCCCAATTTATAAAACAAGGTCCACTCCAAAAGAGGAAAAAAAAACATTTCCTTGAGATTCTTGATGATAATATCAATTTTTTTTATACAATAATGACATCATAACAACAATCAAGAGTGCTAATAATATATTATTATATTTTTTAACATATTCTTCTTAACTCACTAGACTAAAATTTATTAAGAAGTACAAAATTATAAGTAAAAATCATTAAATATAAAGTAAAAACCACAAATTTTTTTTATCTCGATAAATATATAATAAAAACTGTGTTGAACAAAAAAAATATAATAAAAATTGTATTTTGTAGAGTATGATGAAGAGTGTATTGCTAACCCTTTTCTAACACCAATTAATAATCAAAAGTGACGTTTAATATTTTTTTATATAAAAAAACACATTTCTGTTCCATATAAGGATCATCTTATTCAAGTTTTAATGTTTTATTACTTATGATGCATTCTTGATCACTATTAAATAACTAAAGAAAGTTATTTCCTTTAAAATCTTCCAACAAATCTTATAATGTTCTTTTTAATTTTTTCTTAATATTTTTATTACAATATTAAATTAAATAAATGATAGATAGTTAGATACATTTAAAATGTCATAAACAAAAAAAGTACTTTATTTTTTAATAAATTATTTCTATATGTTATAAGTTAGAATACATAATTTTTTTTCAACAAAAAAAAACACATTATAATTTTACAAGAATTAATAATGGATTGCAAGGACAAAAAATGAACTTTAATATATTATTTATAGTAACAAAAAATATATTCTAGCTAAAAAAAATATTTTTTCTGTTAGAATTTATAATCACAACACAATAATGTTACGAAAAGCTGGTAAAAAATAATGTTGCGAAAGAAAAAAAATACTATAATTGCAATAAATAATGGATAGTTGCATGAAAATGCCACTAATGCGAAAATAATTGCAATTACAATTATAGATGTGGACCTTGTTAAGAAGAAAATGAAACACTTGACTCTAAATACTCCAAAATTCTCAAATTAAAAAATAAGGTCCATTCCTAAAGAAAAAAGACATTTCCTTGGAATTCTTGATGGTAGTAACATCACAATACCGACGACGAGTGCTTATAATATATTAATTTATTTTCTAACAATTTTTTAAAATGCGCGCTCTATTAATGAAAATTTATTAATATTTCCTTCCAATCCTTTTTAAATATTGGATTTTTGACAAAAATTTGTTTCTATTTTTTTATCTGTCGTTTTCAAACTTCAAGATAACATTAATTTTGTTTTGTCAATTATACCCTTATTCTAATTAATTATTTACATTTTTTTTATAAAATTAAAGGCCGAATTATAATTTTAATCCTCTTAATTTTTTAAATCTAAAATTTTGATCCTTTTATTTTTTAATTGTAATATTTGGTCTCCTAATTTTATATATTTGTGATTTTGATTCTCTTGATAAATTATTATTTAATAATTATGATTATTATAGATACTAAATTAATTATTAATTAAATAAAAATTAATAAAATACTCTTAATCCTAACATGGTGTTACTATTGGTGGAGTCGTGTGTCATAGTGACGATTTTTACGGAGAAGAGGAGAAACACAGTGTCCTAAAGAATTAGGATTAATATTTTTTATTTAATTTTTTAATGATTAATGAGTTTGATTAATTTATAATTAACTTAATATCATAATTAAATAAAATTATTTATTAATAATCTATCAAGAAGACAAAAATGTCATTTTATAAGTTTAGGGGACTAAATGTTGTAATTAAAATTGACGAGAACACAATCATAAATTTTTGGCCAAAATTAAATGATAAGTAATTGAAAACTTCAAAGAAAAATAAAATGCAGTACACGTTCTAAAGAATAAAATTATTGAGGGAAGTTTAATTTTGTTTAAAAAAGTGTTTTTTTAGAGAATTGTTTAAAAAATGTTAATTGAACAAAGAAAGAGAAAAGCTTCAACAAATACAAAAGGTTGGGTGGGAGAAAAAGCGTTAGTTTACATTCACGAAATTGGGTGCTTTATATAATTAATGAAATGCCAACCAATAGGAAATTAGGAATATGCGTTAGTTATAGAGAGAGAAATAGGAATATACGATAGTTCAAAAAGACTTGGAGTCGGAGAAGAGACTCCATAGAAAAAGTGTCTATAGTTTTATTAGAAAAAGAGTAGAGTAATTACATTTGTTATTATTATATAGGAACAGAGCTAATATATTATAAATGAAACTTATTAAATATAAAATGATATTAAAAAAATTATATTTTTTAATAAATTTTAACTAATAATAAAAAATACATTCTATAAAATGTAATAAGGAATATATTATTAACACTTTTCTGATCTCAATTAATAATTAAGACTTACATTACATTACCAATGAAATAAAACATTTCTGTTGCATGGACAGGAAAAAAGGATCTTACGATTCAATTTTAATCAAAGTTTTAATGTGTTATCATAATGATGCATTTCTTGATCACTACTAATATTATTTGTTTTGTACAGAAACTTGATCACTATTAATGAATTAGAGTTTTTACCCGAACATAAAGTAAATAGGGTGTTTGAATATTTTGTTAACCATAAAAATAGATATAGACGTCTATCAAAGAATATAACAATTTTAATTTATTTTTTTCTTAAATATAATTATTTTTATTTAATAAAATAAAAAAATTGAATAATATTTACTAAGAAAATATTTAAAATATGCATCCACTTTTATAGAAAATGATGTATGTTAATAAATTTTAAAATAAATTAAAAATATTAAAGAAAATTATAAATCAATAAATTTGTAAGTAATCATACGTTTTAGGAAGAAAAATATTTTCATATATTTCTTATATATATAACAAACATAGTAATATACAATTTTTAATATTTCTAAAATAAATATTAATTATATATTTTTAAAAATAGTTAACTTTATTTCAAAATTATTTTTTTCATTTTTTACTATGATTAAATGTCCAAATTTATATGCTAGAAGCAAAATATGGTGAAGCAAATTTCATATATATTATAAACACATAAATTTTGGATCAATAAAAGAGTATGTTTGATTATACTTGTCTTATAGTTGCTGTTAGAACTTATATATATATATATATATATATATATATATATATATATATATATATATATATATATATATATATATATATAATATATATTACATTTAATTTACAAGGAAAAAAGTATCTTACGATTCAGTTTTAATGTGTTATCATAATGATGCATTCTTGATGGCTACTCTTTTTTTTTTTTACAGAAACTCGATCACTATTAATTAATTAATTAAAGAAAGTGTTTTTCCTTTCACATGTCTTATACAGAGAAATGATACTAACATTCTCTGATGTTCTTTTTCTAATATTCTTATTATGATTGTTTAGAATTTATTGTTCTTTTTCTAATATTCTTATTATGATTGTTTAGAATTTATTAAAATTATCAATTTTAGTAAGTTTTAGTTCTCACTTAATATAAATTAGGAAAAAAATATTAAGTGAGAATCAAAATCTATCAAAATTAATAATTTCTAATAAATTTTAACCAATCATAAAAAAGTTTTCAAAAAAAAAAGTGTAGCATTCCTCATCTCGAAAACAGTAAAAAGTAATACTTTCCTTTTGAAAATTTACTTTTCTCTTCTTTAAATATGCATTACTCCTACAACTAGTTGAAAATTTTCTCAGAATCACAGCAAATTACCTTTTATTTTAATTTTAAATTAAAATTTAATGTTTTTTTTTCTAAAATATCGTCAATAATTAAAAATAATCATATATCATATCATAAGTTAAATTATTAATTATGAATCCAAAATAAATTTTACTTCTTTAAATATATATTTATTATAAATTTCAATTATGATATAGTTTTTATATTAAAATGTTGTTATTATAAATTGAAAGAATATAAAAATAAATATTTAGCCCATATAATAAATTGATTAAAATACTAAATTATGATAAAATTTAAATTATTTTTAGAATTTAATAAACATATATTAATATTGTAAAAAAAATCACAGTCAATCAATTAAAAATCATTTTTAACATAATTATAATATAATCTACGAATTCCGCACTTACATATATTAATTTATAAAAATATAGATTGATTTAGCAAGGATGGAAAAGAGAAAGGATGAGAGATTGCGAGTTTGAATCCTCCAATAACCAAACACTAACAATACTAATAACTACATATAACAATAAAAAAAAAAGATTTAAATATCTTTTTCGTCATTAAAATTTATCATTTTTTATTTTCGTTCTTACAAATTAATTATTTTTTTAAATCTTTTTAAAATATGTTTGTTTTATTTTTCATCTTTAAAGAACTTTAAATAATATTTTGAAGTGTAAAAAATATTTTGAATAATTAAAAAAGTTTCATCTAAAGTGTTTTAAGAATGAAAAAACAAAACAAACATATTTTACAACCATTAAAATGATTTTTTTTACAGGAATACAAATAAAAAAATACCAAATTGTAAAAAGAAAAAGTCATTTAAGCTTAAAAAAATATTAATTTACGAATAGATGAATGTATAAAATGTTGATTGTTGACGAATTATTTGTTGATAATTTTATTGTAACGGTGGTGCTTAATAGATTCTGTTGAGGCGGGTCCCAGACAACGATGCCTTAAGGTTTTCCTTATAGAGACACACTATTGTCAGATTCCTGAATCCGTGACTTTACTAACTTACAACAATATGATAAAAGCAATGCACACACACACTAGTACTTCCAGATAACCACAACACCCGATGGCAACGGACTTTAGTTCCATCCCCATAATTGGTAAACCCCCTTACCACTTTCATAACCATGAATCGATCCTCGTTACTTTCATAATTTGCTCAATTCTTAATTCCTTCAAACATATCCATGGTTTCACGTTCATTTGTTGTGTTTTTATTTTTTTTTTATTGGCAAATATTAACTTGTTAGTTTTATTAGAAATGTCTGTTGAAAAATTTGAATCCAGTAACTCTTCTCCCTCCTTTTCTCTCTTCATCCTTTTTCAATCATTAGATCAATCTTAAATCTATTATATCTTCTGCTCGTGTTTTTTTTTTCTTGTGTTTGTGTGTATGGACACGGACATGTATGTACATGCTGAAGGTTTTACTTTCCATGAATTTGAGAACATATATATACCTTGGTTTATTGGAAATTATCGAAATATGTTACGATTGGATTTGCTTAGGATGGTTTTTACGATTTATAAGTATTCAATACCTATAGTAGAGAATTGTGGAGTAAAATATTAAACAGTTTAGAACTAAGTGAAGGAAATTTTTGTGTGCTAGGTTCTGAATCTAACAACAGTTTTTTTTTTTTCAAATAATACTAATAATAATAAGAACAATGATGATGATGCAGATATTAGTCCCCTTTTGGCTAAGGCAGATGATCCAAAAATGGCTGAGGATCCTGGTGTGCTTGAGGTTGTTAAACAATTGGATAAGGCTTGTACAGAGGCAGGGTTCTTCTACGTGGTAATTGTTTGTTGCATCTATTAACATTTTTTTTCCTTTTACTCTTGCTGCTTTAGCATTTCGATATGCAAAAGAGGGATTGGAACAAAAGGATTATTAACCGTGTGGCAAATTGATTAGAATCTGCACTATAGCGAAGAGGTTAATCTTTTCTGATACAGAACCGCTTATATTATAGTGGGTCCACTATAATATGATGTTTTGAATTTCATATATAGAATAATGGTTCTCTTGTTAGGGTATGCACATAGCTAGTATTTCTTGAAGATTGAAATGACAAAAGAACAAAATAAAATAAAATGGATGAAGAGGAAGAAAAAGAGTATTTCTTGAGAATTTCATATAATGAATATACCTTTGATTTTGCATACTAAAGTGTATGCTCGGATTGCAGTTAAAGAGGCTCAAAAATACTTTTAAGTTTTAATCCTAAAGCTACAAATCCTTCCTTCTTTATTCTGTGACTCAGAGTTCGAGAATATGCATCGAAATTCTCAAAAGTACTTTTTCAACTTTAATCCCAACATTGCCTATGTTAATTTGATAAGTTACTTATGACAGCTTAAGTCAAAAACTATGGCTACCAACATGCTTTTGACTGAATAGAATTTTTCAATTCAACTCAAGAATTGACTGCTCTCATTTCCTAAGAGTCTTTTTGTTATAGGGGTGAGAATTTCATGAATCAGTTCACGTCACTAGTAAATTTGCAAAGAAATTTAGTCCATGAATTTTTCCTCTCCATTTATATCCCTGTGGTCAAGTTGTGACTACTGAAATTGTGAGTAAAAGCAGTTGATGTGGTCGCAATTGCAATTGCTATAGAAACCTCAAAAGGCAAACTGCAATTTAAAATCATGCATGGCACTTTGGCCATTTTGTGTTTAATTTTCAATTCATACGGTCCTTGATTGACAGAAAGGACATGGTTTTCCTGAGACTCTCCTTAAAGAAGTTAGAGATGTAACGCGCAGATTCTTTGAACTTTCATATGAAGAAAAGGCGAAGATCAAAATGACTCCAGCTGCTGGGTTCAGGTTTGTTTGGTTACATATATCGATCTACTTTGTATATAAGCTTCACTTCGGAAAATTTAGGTTTATGCATCCAATTTCTACTGATACCAGCCTGGTGTATGATGCAGAGGTTATCAAAGGCTTGGAGAAAATATAACTAAAGGTGTACCTGACATGCATGAAGCTATTGATGTAAGTCTTGATTGTTGCTTATAACATAAAATTAGGTTTCTTTGTTTCTAGTTGTTGTTTTTTCTGATCGGAGTCTAGCATAGCAGATCCAAAAATTCACTCTTGTTCTTGTGGTTCTATCAAGCAATAAATGATCTCTTTAATTTCCTTTAACAGTGCTATAGAGAAGTGACCAAGGACATGTATGGAGATCTTGGCAAAGTTATGGAAGGAAGCAATCAATGGTATATGGAAATAGGGTTTTTCTGTTTATTATTTCCTGTGTTTGTCCACACACACCCTTCATACAGTATTTACCTAAAGGGTCTTGCCAAGGGTATTGGTTAAGGAATCAAAAGGAATTTTTTTTTAATTGAAAATCATGAGAACGCATTTAAAAATCATAGCAGAGCACATTTTTACTCATTCTATAAAAGACTTTCCCCTTTTATTTTGTTAACTAATGCCCTAAGACACTCTTAGCATTTGCCTTAACTAAATATTAGCTCAAGAGAACAATTATATGTGTTTTTAATCCTGAAAGGAGATTCATTGAATTGAATTAATGGTACATACTTTTGCATGATTATGCTCTCTCTGATCTGGCTGGCTCTGGTACTCTAGCATTTGATTTACTGCAATAGGTAGTTGGACTTTGGAGTAGTAGTATTCAGAAGAAGTCTTTCGTTGCTAAGATAATTCTTGTATCATTCGGTATTGACGTGTGTCTTTTGACCCTCTTTCATATTGGGGTTCATCATGTAGGCCACAAAATCCTCCAACATTCAAAGTTCTTATGGAGGAGTATGTTAGTCTCTGCAGAGGCATGCCTTTTCCTCCTCCCCTCTTTTTCTTTCCATCATGTGAGTTTCTAGAGTTAAGTTTTTGTTTTCTCATATAGTTCCTTGTTTAGAGCAGACCTTGCAAGGAAAATTATGCGTGGAATCGCTTTAGCATTAGGTGGATCGCCCAATGAATTTGAAGGTCAAAGAGCTGGGGATCCATTTTGGGTAATGCGGCTCATTGGTTACCCAGGTGTATCATCTGTAAATGGAACCAATGTTCATAAAAATGACATTGGATGGTAATGAAATCTTGGATCTGGTGTTTCTAAATGTTACCTTTTTTTTAATTACTTGGCCTTACATTGCTGATGTCTTTTCCTTTATGTTACTTTTTCTTCAATTCTTTGAATCAAAATAAACCCAGTGGAGCTCACACTGATTACGGTATACCTTAACCTTTACATTGTGACAAGTCTAGAATATTTGTTTAGTCATTATCATTGATTTTAGATGCTGTTTAACAGGTTTATTGACATTACTTAATCAAGATGACGATGTAAACGCACTTCAGGTATGCTCTTATATATGCCCTTTCTGTATATTAAGATACTCGTTTTCCTCATTTATTGCATGCAGTCATTCATTTTACTTCTGTTCTCATCGGAATCAATATTGTACCATGCTATTATAAACCCAAATTTGGAGCCTCCATACAATTTTAAATATCTGAGGCCAGTAGCTTCAGAGACAATTACTGATTTGTTTGGTATCCCATTTCCTCTGTGTGCTTTACAAACACCTCTTCCACTTCCACTTTCACCGCCTCACACGATTCCACCGGCAGTACCACATTAGGGTTAATAATTTTTTATGGAAGTTTTTGTGACAATTTTCTTAGCAGCAGTTCTATTCTTCTATTATGGTTAGTTGAGACAATTTTCTTCATAGGCACTAAAGTACAATCTAGATAACTTGTTCTGGATCCAATGCATATCTTTTATTTTCGTCAGGCTTTCTGGGATTTTTTTTATCTTCTTTTTTGGTGTGTATTTCCCCGCCTATTTGATAAGCTGTTAGTTATTACCCACCATGTTTATGCTGTGAAATTGTTGAAGGTGAGAAACCTGTCTGGTGAATGGATAACAGCACCTCCAGTTCCTGGGACATTTGTATGCAACATTGGTGACATGCTAAAGGTATCTTACCCTTAATCTCTTCATCTCAGCTATACAATCAAAGATTCGGTAGAATATCTGATTAAGTGTGGAAGAAAACTGCAGATTTACTCCAATGGTTTGTACGAGTCCACTTTGCATCGGGTGATAAACAACAACTCAAAATATAGAGTCAGTGTAGTATACTTTTATGAGGTTAGCCACATTTTATATTTATTTTTTTGTTATCATCCTTTTCTCAGTTGTGTGTTTGGTTGCTTATCCCATATGCCTCTACTGGATGAACAGACAAACTTCGATACTGCAGTAGAGCCATTGGACACACATAAAACGAGGGCAAATGGCAACAAGGAGTTCAAAAGAGCAGTCTATGGAGAGCATTTAACTGGCAAGGTCCTCACAAATTTTGTTGATTTGTAACCTTGTTTTTATTGCTCTGGTGTGTAAATAAATAAGGCATCTTGTCTTGCAAGCTCATCGCATGCATGTCTAGACCTACAAGTGCTGATAATATTTGAAGTGCAATTCTCAATTTATACAACTTCAGGACTTGACTTGGGAATCCACATACTCCCAGTTGTCATAAATCATAGTCTCAGACAGACCAAATAAACAACCATCTAAGTTCAACAGGATTTTTTGTTATCAGATCGTTAAAGTGGTAAAGAAACATAAACAAAATCCAGCCAATGAAACGTTCAAGGTAATAACATAAATTTATCTGCTCTGAGCAAACATCAGCGTTTTAATAGGGTACAACACTGTCAATTGGCAATTGCCATAAGAATGAAGACAAATACAACACAAAGATTAGAAATTTGAACTATTCTCACTTCTAATCACTACAAAATTGTATCTAAATCAGGTGCAATCATGCTAGCTTTGGCTGGCCGCACCACCTCTACCGCATAAGATATTTCATTGAGGTTCTGGCTTAACTTTGAACTCCAAATGTTGTGCAGCTGTGTTAATCTGGGTAACTGCCTGCTGTATGTTCCACTTCAGTATTTTTGTAAAGTGGAATTCTAGTACCTGTACTCCTAAGTCGATCCACCATGTCATAAAGAAACTCAAAAGTCAGTTTAGATTGTTTGTTAAGTTCCTCCCTGATGTGAGGCTGAAGGCTGAACCAGTCTCCCAACAATTTATGAACATGAGAACGAATCATTCTCCACGGCACGGGATATTTTTCACAAAGCTTCAAATATTCTATTAGCAGATCTGCCTGGTCCAGTTTTCCATCCAGATTGGTTCCTTCACTTTCAGACACCCATTCGGCGGTTCGAAATCCATCAAAGAGAGCTGGATTTTCAAGCAGTGTCTCGGCAGAAAGCACCCCTTCAACACCAGTCTCTTCCAAGCAGTCTCTAACATCATCCATATGCCTTATGTTCCCATTCGCAAGGACAGGGATTCTGACTGCATTCTTCACGGCCCTGATAGCGTTCCAGTCTGCTCGAAATTTCTTCCCATCCTTCTCATCTCTTGTCCTGCCATGAACAGCTAAAAGCATACAACCAGCCTCCTCAAGCATCCTAGCATACTTCAAAGTGTCCTCTAAATTTGGAAAGAGCCTAATCTTGCATGAAACAGGAACCTGAAGGTTAACAGCCAATTTTTCTACCAGAGATTTCACCAGAGGAAGGTTATCCATCAAGAAGGCGCCATAGTATCCCCGTTTAGCAATGCGCTGAGGACACCTAAAAAAATCACATAAAATAAACCCACAATTTTTTTTATCAAAAAGGTAAAATCCAAAAGAGCTTAATGAAGTATATGACAGAAATTAAATATTCTTGGACAAGAAATTGTTAGTGCACCACCCTAGCTATGTGGATGATCCACATCTTATTTAAACAATATTCTTAATATTATAACCAAGTAATACAGTTACACCAGTAAGGTAGTAACAGAACAGAAATGAAGAAAACAATTTATTAGATCAATTCGACCCTGAGCCCAGTGTAGGAACAAGCTGAACCAGAAGAATACAGGAGTATGAACTGGTCAGAGGAATTCAAGAGGTTCTGCTTCTCTCCTAAACCTTACATCTGTCTCTCTCCTAAAAAGATCCCTCACGCACTGATTTACTAGGTACAAATAGAATCCCTCTAATCAGTACAGCTAAGTGTAACAACCTCCCAGTCATTTGTAAATAATTCCCATTCGCAATTTGTGCTTGGTTAATCATGGCCACAACCCTCTTCCTCCTAGTATAGACTGCTATCAAATACTCATTAAATGGTACTTAACAAAAACTCTTCCTTACTCCTAGAACACAAGAATTGCCAGTATACTACACAAAGCAAGTTACTCTCTCCTCCCTTGGAAAATGTTTAAATTACGCTGTCCTCTCCTTCAATTTTTTTTAAAAAATGACACTCCAATCTCGAGACATGAAATGTACAACACTTCAATCTGTTTAAATTTAAACAAATTTCTAAACAGTGGTGAAATCTTATGAATGAACCTCCAAGGGCATTTTCCCTTTCTCTACAAATTCACTGTCAGCAGCAGTTAACATTGAACTCCGCATTATTGATTTTAGAACTTCAGAATATGAAATGAAATTCAAAACACCAATACTATCAGCTTTGAAACTTCACCAAAATCTTTATTTCACCTTCAAGAGTCCCAAAGTTGAGACAGTAAAGACTTAAGTTTGTTTACATCATTAAAGCAAAACAAAGTAACAAACACAAGATTCATCACCACCCATTCGTTCCTTTCCATTTCCTCCTATCCAATAAACTATGGCACAAAATTCAATCACATATGGTATTGATTGAAATGAATCAGAATCAGATTCAGAACAAGAGACAATGTAAATATACATTACCCAAGATTAATATCAACATAATCGCAAAAAGGCTCCACCTTGCGTGCAGCTGCCAACAACACATCTGGATCGTTGGCACAGAACTGAACAAATAACGGTCGATCCTCCTGCAATTACTCCCAAAGTCACAACAATAACAACTAGAAAAAAGGGGTTATTACTATTAAGGTGGGTTGGATGGTTAAGGGAGAAGGAAAGAGGAGAAAGGTCACGGGTTCGATCCCCTCTCCTAAGAAATAATTACAACTAGAAAAGGGAGATTATGGGTTGGATGGTTAAGGAAGAAGAGAAGAGGGAATGGTCGCGGGTTGGATTACAAAACCAATGAAACATTTTAACACACTAAAAGATATATATATATATATATATATATATATATATATATATATATATATATATATATATATATATATATATATATATATATATGGGTGTGTGTGTGTTACACTACCTTGCAAGTGGTGAATTCTTCGTTTCTGTACTTTTCGGTCTCGGTGAAAATGCGGGAATGGAGCATTGGCGTGTACGCGCCCTGGGCACCGTACTTGCGGCACAGCATGCGAAACGGCAGCTCCGAGTTGTCGACCATCGGGGCCACTATGAACCTGGGCCGGCCCAGCTTGGCCCAGTGGGCCCACGCCCGCTCCGCCCAAGACTCTCCGCTCAGGCTCCGGGCCGGAAAGCCCACGTGCTGGTCGGCGGCGGCGGGGTGCTCTGCATCGAGAGAAGTTGGGGTTTGGGCCATGAGGGGACAAGATTGTAGCGCGCGAAAGTGTCGGGTGAGAGGGAGGAAGGAGTAGGGTTTATGTTTTGGTTTCATCAGTGAACAATGATGAGTTTTGCGAGAGAACCCATCGCCGCCATCATCGAATTACGTTGATGCTCCATGGCGTGTGGTGTGCGACGCGTTTGGGGTTGTAAGGGAGGGATATTAATCCTCTACATGATGTTACCGGCAATAGCAGGTCATTGATTTTTCTTTTTTTAAATATTATCTCATTTCCCAATTTACCCCCTCTCCCCTGCGTTACCATAGTCTGCGACCGAGGCATAGGTGGAGAATTGAGAAGCGAAGCCTTCATCGAATCCTATGGCAGGCGTCACGTTCCACCATTGAGGTTGGAGCAATGTCTATGAGCTTCCTGTTTGGTGAGATTTTCGATTTTCTTTATCCTTTTGCTTCCTCTTCCACCATTGAGGTTGGAGCAACGTCTATGAGCTTGTTGTTTGGTGAGATTTTCGATTTTGTTAACTTCGTCCTTGTTTCTTTTGTTGCGAGGCAATTTGTGAGCAGAATTGTTGTCCTAATGAGTTTGGTTGTCCAAATTTATTAATATTAACTATTTCATCCTAACACGTGATCACTATATTTCCTTCAAATCAACAAATCACTTGGATTGTTATTAAGGCTGCAAAGATGCAAAAGCATCCATCAAAATAGAAATTATAAAGGGTGTCGCTAGCTGCATCCAACATTTAACATGAAAAGATAAAAATATTCCTGTGTATTTTTAAAAATATTTTTGTGCACCCAACTCATTTAGGTTGATTCACATATGCAATGAGTTGATTCACATAGGTTTTAGTTGATCCGCAGGATATAGATGATACGCAAGTTTCTTACAGATCAAGTTGATTCGTAAGTCTTTTACGGATCAAGTTGATTCGTAAGTTTTTTACAGATCAAGTTGATCTGCAAGTTGATTTTTAAGACTTACGGATCAAGTTGATCCGTAAGTCTTTCACGGATCATGTTGATCCGCAAGTTGATTTTTAAGACTTACGGATCAACTTTATTCGTAAAAGACTTACGAATCAACTTGATTCATAAGTCTTAAAAATCAACTTGCGGATTGACTTGATCCATAAAGGAATAAAGAAGGCAGAGATCATTTTGTCATTTTTAAAAAATGCTGGGTGCACCTAGCAATACTCAATTATGAAGCCCATCACCATCATTTATGGTCAATATGATCTATTGTCTGTTGGTTATTATGATTGAGTTAAGATTTGTAAGTATTTATAAAGATTGACAATATTGTGAAACTATGAAACATTCTTTAACTGAAAGTAGTTGTGCTTCACTAAACATTGAGATGTGCAATTTTTCATATATAGAAAAATTATTTAATTTTGATAAAATCTAATATATTTTGGATTGACAAAAACATATTTTGGAAGGAAGTACAATTGAAGACATTGTCAACATTTTTGTTGAAGAATAAATGTTTTTTACTATTAATGGTTCATATGTATCATATAAAGCCAACATTTTTGTTGAAGAATAAATGTTTTTTACTATTAATGGTTCATATGTATCATATAAAGCCAGCATGGTAAAACCTACACATGTATGATAATTCTTGTATTTTGATTTAGATATACCTTCTGCTTGAAAATGAAACATCAAGTCATTAGTATTCAATTGTCATATCCATTGAAAAACAAATAATTTAACATTTTGATTTACACATGGAAATTGATAAGTTCAAAGACATAAGAGACACAATACACAACATGTTATAGAATTTTATTGCATGAAATAATATTATATCAAGTAATTGAAAAACACAATAAATTAATCATTTGTCTCTATTTTATATAAAAAAAAAAGTGTCTATTGATTGTTGAGAACAAGACAATTGAATTTTATCCTCAAAATGACTTGCATCACAAATTTTAAAAAAGGAAAATGGGATATTTTAGAAGTTAAGGGTGTACCTGACTATGGGATCATAATTAATTGTCTCATTAACTTTAGTCTACAATGAATTAATCAATTGAAAATTTAGACAAATTTTATTGTTAAATTAATCTTAATTATTATCATTAATGGCTCAAAAATTAATTATGTTCACTTGGCCAAATGTAAAATTTTGTTGTAACAATTCTGGATTATGGGTGATGAAATGGATGGATATCAAGTATTTTGTTTTACACCATAGTGACACTAGTGAGTTCTCTGCGTTTGAATTATCTATAAATGAAGTTGACAATCAAAACACAATCTTAAGTGAGCATATTAATCTTAACAGGTTTATGAGAGTTTAATTAGGATAAAGCTTGCTCTTCAATTCGTGAGATCAGCACACAATGCATTACTACAAAATGGCTTAATAGTGACTGAAACTTGAACCATGACCTTTTAGTGAAACTTGAACCCATACCTTTTAGACAATAACAAATAAATAAACCATTATGACATTTTCTTCCTTGATAAATAGTGCAAACAATATTTTTATGTATTATCACATCATGAGTTATTAACATATAAGAGTTATAAGGTTGGTTGGTAAAAGGAGAACGAAAGAAGGAAAAGGCCATGATTTCAATTTCCTCAGTTAACAAAAAGCTAATAATTTACGACCAACATTTGTAGATAAAAAAAAACTTTTTATATAATTATGAAAATTTATAAATTAAAAAAAATAAATTAATATATAAATTATTTTATGTAATTTATACATATTACATAAATTTATATTAACATGTAAATTATCTTAAAAAATAAAATATTAAAATTTTATTATTTTAAATAATTAGAATAAAATAATCTACATATTAGAAAAATTTAGGTAATTTCTATAAATTTCATAAAATAATCTATATAAATAATTTACATATTAATTTACGTATTTTTTTCCTTCTAACTTCTGTTTTGATTTTGGGTCTCTCTCATTCCCAATGTTTTTGCTTTCTTTTTGTTCTTCATCCTGTGGCTTCTTTGTGTTTGACTTTCCATGTGCTTAATACTATTATCTTTTTCTTCTATGCTCAGTTAATCAAGAATTGAGAACCTTCCTTCATCATGGAGGCTCTTTAAGGTATATTCTTGTTCCTAGTACATCGGAATATCTCCTCCTTGATTTATTATTTTAGTTGCCCAATGAGAAGAAACATGTAATAAAACAAAGCATATGGTAATGCTAACCCACATGTGAATCACAAAAATGAAAACAATTGAAAATATAGTTGATCAAGATCACATGGTTTTATTATGACTAGATGACATGAATTTAAATTTAAAAGTATTCAAGTACTTATTGTTTAGGGAAGTCTCAATGCTAAAGAGGTAAAGATCATGTTCAGTTGAAGTTTCTGATAGTGGTATACTATTAGTGTATGTTTCACGGTTCCTACTAGGTCATGTTTCTTGGGAGAGGTGGAGTGGTTCTCTTAATCCTAATTTTTTTTAAACACCTTACTCTTGATTTACCACAAGAAAGCTTCTCGAGGAAATACTCCTTATAATTATTTATTTTCCTGTGACCACCCAAATGCATCTTACATTAATATGAGGTTTTAGTTAGATAATTCACTAAAAATGAGTTTGGATTTTTCACTTGAAATAATTACATTGTTTGTTATCTTATTTCATCATCCTAAAGTTATCTCAAGCTCTTAAATATGAGAATGGTGCACTACATGTATGAATTTATATAGATTTGGGTTTGACCAATGTATAATTTTCAAATTTATTATAACTAGGCTATTTGATAAACTAGTACAAATACTTATATCTAAGTGCAAACATTAAATTAAACTTCACCTATGATAGACTGATTCATTAGCTATTTATCATTTGTATCTTTCTTGTGTCCAATGTGTACTTCAATTTAAAGAGTTGTATTATCAAGGCATAACTCATTAGTGCTTGAGTGGGTAGCCTAAATGGTTATCTAGGAGTACAACTAAAATTTATATTAATATATAAAGAGATTTTGACTATAAAAAAATAATGTCAATATTATGTCCTAATCTTGCTATAAGTTAGAAACAAAATACTTGAAGTTGTAAAAGGTGATTAATTTATAAGGAATGTCCAAATCTAAGAGTTCATTTAGTGGGAAGGTATGACTTTCTTAGACATTATACCCCATAGACTTTAGTTGATGGATTATTTTATTAGATTAACTGTTTTTACTTTAATAGTCTTTAGATAAAGGGTTTCAAAAGAATTATATCATTCTTGCATGCTTAGTCAGTGTGTAATTTGACATGTATGTTTTGGACTTTGGTAGTCCATCCATGAGACTAAAGATAATTCAGATAATCAATTTAATTTCATCTAACATGTCCAATATGAGTTAGGTTGCCTTTATATTCATGGCTGATTTCAATGCAATTGTCTTTAGTGATGATCATGTAGTTGTTTCTATCTCTAAATCCAACCTGAAAATATGATGTGGAAAGTTTCATGAGATGCAAAAAACAATGGGTTTATAGTTTTTCTTCTTTAGTTCTCTCGAAATAATTTCTTGTCTTGAGCAAAACAAGTGTGGTAGTAGAAGTATAGAGGAATAAATAAAAACAATAACTTAAATCATTGTATGTTTTCATCAATTGTTTTTGTCTATTAAGTTTTAATTGCACCCTTGCTTAATCCAAAACAAAACAAACATTGAAACTAGTATGCATAACATGCTTTATACAAGGAATAAATAAGCCTTCAATGTATGTTAAGTAACAATATTAATAAAACTTTGTCCTTATTTGTGCTTTCAACTAACTCTTTTATTTTATTTTCACCAAAATTATATTGGTTGTTTCTTTTGGAAAGACCGTAACTTGTTGAGTCTTATTTGCATTTGGAGCTGAGGTATTTTTGCATACTATCAATATTCTAGTTCTAGAATTTTGTGTCTTGTCAAAATTTTGGTTTGTTGTACAAGACTCTAATTGCCTTCAAACTTTCTAGTTGTTGTTTAAATTGTACTTTCTAAACTGAATTTTTGTTATGCAAATCTAAAGTTATATTTTTTTTAAGACATGTGTTTGTTCAAATTATGTTTGCTACTAGAATGTGTTTAAATGACAAATACATCATAGAATTATTAGCAAGATAACACATAAACTACATTAGGCTATTAGAATTTGTTTGTTGTCTAAAATTATCGTTGTTTTCAAAAGGATAAAAATGGTAATATCTTATTCTAATGTAGTCATTTTTTTTTCTTCTTTTGAAAACAACCATAATTTTAGAAAACAAACAAATTCTAATAGCCTAATGTAGTTTGTGTCGTATTGTAAATAATTTTATGATGTATTAGTCATTGAAATTTGGTCTTGCTTAATTATATGACAGAATATGAATATCCTTCAAATTTGTAGTTGGATGTATAATAGAATGTTTGGCCGAAAGGGGAACACTAAAGGATTTTTAAATGGGGTGTCTGAATTTGTGTCTTTTGCATGCCAATAAGAAAACTTGTGAAATGAAAAAATTAGATGTCTTTGTTCTAAATGCAAAAATCTCAACTTCTTATATTCTAAAGATGTTAAAGTTCATCTTTAACATAAGGGTTTTACACTTGATTATTGGTATTGGACATGTCACGTAGAAAGTGATCCAAATTTGTGTAATATTTTTAATGCTCATCCAATTTTAGATAGTACCCAAGGGCGTGCAGCCCTCTGATGGCGAGGACGTGTAGTCCTCTAAAGGTGAGGACATGTAATCCTCTGAAGGCAAAGGTGTGTTGCCCTCTGAAGGTGAGGGCGTGTAGCCCTACGAAGGCGAGGGCGTGTAGCCCTCTGAAGGTGAGGGCGTGCAGCCCTCTGATGGCAAGGACGTGTAGTCCTCTAAAGGTGAGGACATGTAGTCCTCTGAAGGCGAGGGCGTGTTGCCCTCTGAAGGTGAGGACGTGTAGTCCTCTAAAGGCGATAGGTACTAGTACCCAAGGGTCCACCCTTATGAGAAAGCATGAGATTGACTCATTGAGAGAGCCGGTCGTCCCAAATTCAAAAGATTGGACATTAGATGTAGGAAATCTATGCAGTTAACATGATTTTTAGGGATGCAGATGCATGCAACCTTTGTCGTAAAATTTGGTAAATGCGGACTTCATATGAAACAATGCAATGCAATGGAAAGTTGTACAATGACATTCTTTCCCTATTTTGTGATTTTGATTTTGATTTTTTTTTTTTGGAAAACACAGATTGACTATCCTTTTGAAAGAGGTGATAATTCATGCAACCTTATCCTATCTTTTTGCAAATCTCTCCGGGAACTCCCTTAGAGTGTATGTTTTGTTTGATTTAGTCACTTGACCATTTTGGAGTGACGACAATGGAGTCGTTTGATGTTTAATCAATCCATTGAAATCCTAGGGTTTGTCCCCCCCCCCCTTTTTTTTGTTTAAAAACATCGATGGGTGAGAACTTTTGATCGGCCCCTATGTTCACTTGAGGCTCATGCACGGTGCCCCTCATTGCCCCAGTGTAAGGCTTTGAGGTACCAATCGTTTGTCTTTCGTCATGACCTTGTAGCAGGGAACCTATTGGGTGAGAACTTCTAATCTGCCCCTAGGTTCGCTTGAGGTTCATGCACGGTGCCCCTCATTGCCCCAGTGTAAGGCTTTGAGGTACCAATCGTTGTCTTGTTTTCACAACCTCGTAGTGAGGAAGAACGAAAGAAGCAGTTGATTCTTGCAAAAAGAATTTTCCAAGGACGAGAAATAGTTGAAGGATTTTTTCAGTTGATGGATTAATTCAAATGACTCCTATGTAGAAGCAAGATGTTTTGATGTCTTGATGATGCTAAAAGATCAAGTGCTTCTAAGTTTTATTCAAGACAAGAATCCAAGAATCTAAGAAAATCAAGATATATGATCAAGTTGATCTCTAGAATCTTAGGAAGAAGTTTCCAAATTGAAAAAGCAAAAGGTTTGGCCAAAGAATTTTATCTAAATCATTTTAAATTGAGATTTACTCTCTGGTAATCGATTACCAGCAGCTGAAAAATGTTTATAACAGTCATTAGAAATTTGAATTCAAAATTTATAATGTGTAATCGATTACACATGGAAGGTAATTGATTACCAGCAGTTTATTGAATGTTTTAATTCAAATTTTAAAGCCTGTAATCGATTTACACAAGTCTTGTAATCGATTACCAAAGGAGATTTTCAGAAAATAATTTCCAAGAGTCACATCTATTCAAATGGTTTATGAATGGCCATCAAAAGTCTATTTACATGTGACTTGGAAACACGAATTTAAAGAGAGTTTTCATTGCCCAAAAAGTTTATCCTCTCAAAAGATTAAGAGTTTTTCTGAACTGAAATGTCTTATCCTCTCAAAAAGATTCCTTGGTCAACCACTTGCATATTCAATAAGGAATTTTGATTGATCTTCATTGTACAATCTATCTCTTTTAAGAGAGATTTCTTCTTCTCTTCTCCTTATTTCTGAAAAGGGATTAAGAGACCGTGGGTCTCTTGTTGTAGAGGATTCCTGAACACAAGGGAAGGGTTGTCCCTGTGTGGTTCAGACTTTGTAAAATGAGTTTTACAAAGAGAGTGGAAAATCTCAAGTGGGTTGCTTGAGGACTGGACGTAGGCACGGGAAGTGGCCGAACTAGTATAAATTAAGTTTGCATTCTTCTCTTCCCTTAAACTTCTTTTATTTGTTACTATTTATCTTTTGCTTTAAAGAAGTTTATTTTGAATTGTCTTTTGAGTAATTCATGTTAAGGGTGCATCGTTAATCCAAAAAGAGAGAGTGAAAGTTTAATTGAGGAATAGTCTTTGTATCTTAATTCAACCCCCCCTTCTTAAGATAACTAAGGCCATTTGTCCCACATCCTATTATTGATAACTCACTTCACTCTAAAAAGACAAACTTTCTGGAATGATAAAATGAAGTCACATGAACGTCTTGAACACGGTCAATCAAATGCTTTTTTCTTTTATTTTGAAACTTATTTGTTTTGAACTTTACTCGTTGTTTACGGCACCCCACCAACGTGCAGGACGAGTAATCTCTGATTGAACGGTCTTGGAAGTCAACACTCAGGAGCGCAGGTCATTTTGAGCAAACAAACCAATGGCTTACACTCACATTCCGGTGGAAGTTGAATAAGCAAAGATATGTTTGTGAGAGGATGAGAGAGACAAGAATGTCAAATTCATCCATTTTAGCGTTGTAACTGTGGTTTATAATAATGGCATAAACTTGAAAATCCTGATGAGTCATTAGAGACATCTAACAACAACTTTTAAAATTGCCCCATGTGTGGTGTCGTTTGTCAATGTTAGGATTCACAAGCGATTTTCCTTGAATTTCAGCTAGCCCACATCAATTAGACTTTGCACCTTATGCTTCAGGGTCATACAGTGCTCAAAGGAATGCCCCAGGGCTCCTCCCCGATATGCACATGTTGCGTTCAAGTCGTATCCTCGGAAAAATGGAGGTTGAGGAAACCTAGCAGGGGTTATGGCTACCATTGAATTATCGAGTAGATATGGGAGCAAGTTATCATAGGACACCAGAATTAGGGTGAATTCTATAGGCTTTTTGCTGCAAAATTCCTTCTTTGGTTGGTGTTTTGGATCGTGCTAAAGGTGGTGTTTAGCATTGGTTGTGTGGAAGGTGGGTTTTGTTGTTGATTTGGGGATGGCCTTTATGAATAAATGGGTGGTGGGTAATGAGAATGGCTGATATTGGCTGAGTAATGATGGTGTTGAGCTGGTGGGGAACTTGGTCGTATAGGAATGGCACAGCATGGGTTTCTCCCTCCTTCTCATCCTCTTCATTTGCCCCAGTTTTCTCATTTGTTCAAGCAGGATGATTAAATTTGCCTTTTTTCATACCTACTTTGATCCTTTCGTCGGTGAAAACTAAATCAGCAAAGCTTGAAGGTGTATAGCCCACCATCTTTTCATAGTAGAAGGTTGGTAATGTGTTTGTTATCGTTTTTTTTTTTCCGTCATTGAGGTGCCACTTGAGCTGTCAGGTCTCTCCACCTTTGGGCGTATTCTTTGAAAGATCCATGCCCCTTTTTGCACATGTTCTGTAGTTGCATCCTATCCGGAACCATATCAAAATTGTACTGATACTGCCTAACGAAGGCAACCATTAGGTCCTTCCAAGAATGGACTCAGGAAGGTTCCAAGTTAGTGTACCAGGTAACAGCTACCCCAGTAAGACTTTCTTGGAAGAAATCTATCAGCAGTTCCTCATCTTTTGCGTATGCCCCCATCTTCCGACAATACATCTTTAGATGGTTCTTGGGGAAAGTAGTCCCCTTGTACTTGTCAAAGTCTGGCACCTTGAACTTGGGAGGGGTGATGATATTGGGTACTAGAAATAAATTAAATCACATCTAAACACAACTTTACATAAATAACAAATTATATATATTCTACAAATAAATTAAATTACATACAAATATAAATTTAAATATATAACATAATATTTATATTTTTGACTAAAAATTAAAATAATATATATACAAAATTAATGACTTCAAATAATTATGAGTAAAATAATTTAACATACAAAATCAATAATTTAAAATACATAAAACTATTCTAATTTAAACATAACATATGAAACTAATAATAACTAAAACTAACGTAATATAAAAAATTTAATTCAGACCTAATTTTAAATTAATAATTTACAGTACATAAAATTATTCCTAATCTATGATATCAAATATTTAAACTAAATATAATCTATCATACACAAAATTTAAACTAAAGCTAATCTAAAATTAATAAGTTACGGTACCTAAAATTATTCCTAATCTTTTATATAAAAAATTTAATTCTGACCTAATTTTAAATTAATAATTTACAGTACATAAAATTATTCCTAATCTATCATATCAAATATTTAAACTAAATGTAATCTACCATATACAAAATTTAAACTAAAGCTAATCTAAAATTAATAAGTTATGGTACCTAAAACTATTCCTAATCTATTATATAAAAAATTTCAACTAAACTTAATCTATCATATAAAAATTTAAACTATTCCTAATCTACCATATAAAATTAATAACTTAGAGTATGTAAAACTATTCCTAATTTACCATATAAAAAATTTAAACTAAATCTAATCTACCATATAACATTAAGAATTGAAACTAAACTATACAAAATTATTAGCTTACACTACCTAAAACCATTCCATTATTAGAATATAAACATCTACATAAATAAAAACATACAAAATATTCAATATATAACTTACAAGTTTTTAAGAAAATGGAAGAACACCAACAGCAGCAAACAACTAGCTCTCTCTCGACACAAGCAATTTCACTCTCTCGGATAACACAAGCAAACTCGAAAGCAAGGAATGCAGGCAACGAATGAATGCCATGACCCAGCTTTTAAACGAAGAATCACACAAATCGCCAATGACATTTGCGTTTTATGCTGCAAACCTGCAGACCCTGCACCTAGGCTGCTGCACTGCTTCGACGGGACGTGACACAGCAGGCTCAAAGCACCAACAGGACCAACGACTCCAGTGTGGCAGGCTGAAATCACCAACGAGCTTGGCGCGTCCCCCAGGCCTTGCCATGTGTCGACCATGCACGAAGTCGCCACTCTCACTTGCGACTTGCATGCTAGGTACGTGCAAAAACAGTATCCTCTGAAAAAATATTTGAAAACGACACCAGACTGAAAAATAATTTGTAAATCAACCCCAAACTAAGAAATTTACCCTTTGTCCTATGCCATAGGACTAAAATAATAACTATCAATTTGAGTCAATCTCGGTCATCTATTATTTTATTATTAAATCGGATGATAAATTTTAGGAGTGCATAACTGTTTCTCTAAAATCAGAATTTCATTTGCTGACTTTTTTTTCCTTACAGCTCTTCATCGTAGACTTCTTATATATAATATACAATCATATATACTCCCGCTATTTTAATTGGGAATTATGTACATTTGTTTTGTTCACATTCTTGATTTAATCATTCAAATGAGTTCAAAAGTGAAAAAAGAAGTGTTCGAAAAAACTAGAGAAAGTTTTAAGTATATGATATCATTAAAGAACTCAACAAAAAAATAATTAAGAGTTTTACTATAACACCAAGAAAAAATAGTTTTTTCTGTTAAGATGTTTTAACATTATTTTTCATTATCTAAAAAATCAAATTATTTTTTAAATAATTAAAATACGCATTATTGCCTTGATAATTAATCTTTTAATAGTATTTTATTTATTTAAAAATTATTAAAATATTTTAGTAGGAGACCACGTTTTTTTAAAAAATTTATAAGTCCATGGGTTGGCCCTAATCCAAAGAGCTTTGTGAACTTTTTTGGGGGAAAACAAAAAATGATCTTCGCGTAAGTTCTAAGATTTTTTTTTCTTTGGTTGCATCTGAACATTAGGCTACAGGGAGAATTGTTTGCAAGGTCCAAATTAAACCCTCTTCACAAAGATCTCATAAATCATAATTGGATAAAATTCTAGGAGAGCTACCAAATCCAATTTTGGTGCCTACGTACAACTTTCTTAAATTATAATTAACTTGCACTTCCTACCCCCACTAATTACATTTTTAAAAAAGGTACAACAACTTTGTTTTATAAGGGTCTTTAGTCACATGACTCAAATACATATTCAGTCTTTCCCATTATTTAAATGTTGGAAGCGAAAAATAAGAGTCACCCATATATAGGTTTGAATTACTATACATCACCTTATGAGCTGTTGAAAGCTGATCACTAGTTACGAGTGTGTCATAAGTCATAAACAATAAAAGTTCAGTTGAAAGCTTAGCACTTTGGTGATGGGAGATTGTTCTGAATATCTTCAACCATAATCACACTTTCAAAAGAGGTAAACAACCGTTATAGACAAAAACTTCTTTATGTAGTCTTACATAATGAATATTACCGAATGCCCCTTAATTTGTTTTATCATTTTAATAATTAATATCATTGAGTCTTTCTTATTATCGGTACACATAAGCATGACACCAAAGGTTTATGGTTAGTTGACACATTGACGATGGAACAATTTTTCTTAGATCTGTTAATCTTTTGCCTTGCGTTACTATATATGTTCAACTATTTCTATTACTTATAAGGTTTAGATTACAATGTATGACATGGTTTACTATTGCACACAAACATTTTGTTTTATATTTTTATTCTTAAACAAATTATAAAAACATTTAATAAACTATTTTTAAAAATATTTAAAAATATAAATAACTAAACTAAAGTTATAGTTTATAATCAATTATAACAAAAAATTTAAGACTGGATTAATTATTTGATTGATGAAGATATTGGTTCACAATCCATTAAGGTTGACCCATAGTTGAATTGTAAATAATTAAATATATACCTTTATATTATATATTTAGTAATAAATTAATATAAAATTAAAATTTAGGTGTAATTTAAAATTAGTATTGTATTTTTCTAAGTTTTGGGTCGAACTCTCTAAGGCCAACCACTCATGGTTAACCTCTACAAGGTCTCTTCCTGGATTTCGGACCACCTTAATCTTAGTAATGACTCAAATTTTAGTCTCATTTGTTTGTTTGGCTCGAGGCTCAAGCTAGTTCAAGGATAAAACAACTAAAGCTTAAATTTTAGGTTTATCAATAAAAAAGTATTTGTCTTCAGTTTTTATAAAGCAAAAAAAGATCATATTTTCTTAAAAAAATCATATATGTTAGTAAAAAGGTCCAATATACAGTTCTCATTTAAAATATAAATAGTTTTCTTAAAATTTATTTTAGACCTCACTTATCGTTAGATCGGTCCTCAAGTTGAAAGATTGTATACCCTCATAGATTTTGGGTTGACCTCCCCAAGGTTGATCGCTCATGGTCGACCTCTTTACAAGGTTGATCTTTCTAAGGATTGCGGATTACCTTCATGGCTTAGTTTACCCTTATTGACTTGTTGGGCTCGAGACTAGAGGGTTGTGTACTCTCCTAGATTTTGGGCCAACCTCTCTAGGTTGAACTCTCCAAGGCTGAAATTCTTTTAGCCAAACTCTAGGTTGGTCTCCTAAGGCCTACCTCTCTTGGTTTAAGTTATACCTTCTAGGGCCTCGAATGATTGACCAAATTTAGTCTGGTGCCATACACATGGACGTTGACCTAACAGTTTGTTTTTTCCTGCTCACCTTACCCACTACTCTGAAAATCATGAAAGGCAATCAACCCGTGATATGGGGAAACCACTCTTGAGAATCTTGGAAACAAGTTGAAAATCGAGTAGAATAAAAACCCTAATGCTAACCTTGGGAAAGGGAGATTACACACTCAGATGCTTATGGTAGGCTGCCTCTAATTCTAGCTAAGAAAACCTATACCAGAACAAGTATAAAAGATCATATTACATATCTTACAAGATAAAAGAAAATCATAATAAGTAGTTACATAATAGTAATTCATCATATGTAGATATTATTTATGAACCTTTAATTTTAAAATATTCTAAAATCTAATTTTTAAAAATTTAAAGAAAACAAAAAAAAAAGCAAAGAAACTAGTTCTAAATTATTTTCTAGCACTAGTTTTTTGTCCCATTTTTTTCCAATTAGAAATTGGTTTCATTGGTTATTACCTGATCTCTTACTCTTCCTAACTTCTAAGTTGTCTAAATCAATAATTGAGCACTTTCAGACCCAATTGATTGACCCAATCCATTTTTATAAGTGCTAAAAAAGAGTTAAGAAAAAAACAATATAAATTTAAATTACTAAATACAAAAATAATATATAACTCAAGTCATTTTTGTAATTAACTTATCAAGGGGTCTAGTGTAGTTTGAGCTATGTATGAATTATTGTATACTCTCTACTTGAGTTCTATACTGGCCAAGCCTATATCTTAGTTATGTTAGTGAATAATAACCATTCAAGTGCCTATCCACTCACTAACTAGATAAACATCTATCTTGACAAACTCTACTCTTATAAATAAAGAGGTACATTATAGATACAACAACTTCTTTTAATTTGCATATTAACTTTGATTATTCACTAACTTGAGCATCAAATCTCTTTTCATGTATCACATCACTCAAAAAAACTTGACATAAAGAGTAAGATCACTCATAGAGATCACCTCAAAATTCAATATAACAAGTTCAATTCTTACGAAATGTAAAAATTTATATAATTAACTTACTTTCCATCATCTTCTAATACATCATTTTTCTTTTTATACCACAAATCATTTTGTTAACTTTTAAAAACTAATTTATGTGACACGTTGTGTGAAAACTTATGTCTATTATTTTCATTCTTAATGTTAATATGATACCAAATAAAATATGCAATCAATAAAGTACATTTTTTAGTTTTATACATTTTCTTTAAAGTTTAAACTATAATTACCTATAGTTTTATTTATTTACTGAAGTTAGAAATTTTATAGTTGTATACATTTTCTTTAATATTTCATAAAATAATAACTCATATTTATATCATCATATCTTAATATTGACCTACATTAGAAAAGACCTTTAAATTTCTATTTTCAATTTAACTCCCTTCTCAAAACCCATAATCTAAAACTACCCTGTTCATAAATTTCACTATATCACAACTGTTTCACAAGGTATTTATTCATCAGCGTAATCACATGAAATACGATACTCAGCATACTGTATATAATTATGTACGAAATTAAAATGAACAATTATAGAGTTGACAAGGTTGATACGACTTTGAGCATTACGCGCCGTTTGCTACCTTCTCTTTCCGTGGAAGTAACGTGTGTTAGCTGTGTTATGTAACTACTATCTAACAAGACCCGTAACGTCGAATTTATTCGGCTATTACATCAAATTAGTTATAATACGTATTCATACTAAATAGTTAGACTTTCTTTTAAAAAAAGGAAAAAATATTATGTGTGACAAAAAAAATGTAGTTAGATTTGGATCCTACGATATAGAACTTAATTAGCTAATGTCACGAATTGCATTGCCCGAAGCAACGGGAAGAAAAACAAGACAGAAGAATGGTAGTATTTTGTGTGCATGATTGAGGGAGCCACATGTGTGTGAATAATGAAATCGATAATGATGATGAATGAGCCAAAGGGGGGACCCTATCCGCGTAACAGAGTTGACGTTAAGGCAAAGGCAAAGTTTGCAAAAGACAAATTTACTCTAACAAGGTAGGGCCCTTTCTGAGTGCTAGAACTGATCAATTCCACACCCACCCATTTTGACTTTGCCATCGGTTTTCCCACAAGAGCCATTCTAGACCATCCAAATAACCCAATTCCCACCCTACCCTTTTTCCTAGAAGCCAAAGTGTCCAACAAATTTTTTTGCATTAAAAACTCCCTCACTCTTTTCCTCTTTCTAACGCATCATCACCCACCTTCATTCATTCATACTCTCATTTAGCCGTCCCAACCCCTCTCTCTCTCTCTCTCTCTACTCTCTTTATTTTTCTTTCTTAGTCAACCGTTTTATACACGACATGTCCGTCCTCTTCTGTCCAATTCTTTGACTAGGTCCCTTTCATTGTTTTTTTCTCCACTTTACTCTTTAAAAAAATCCAAAGAAAAACCCGTTGAGCATTGAAAGTTGAAACCCATCCCCATAAAAGTTGAGAAATGACGAGCATCCAAGATAAGCACCAAAGATAAAGTAGACCACATTGAAGAAAGAAAAAGAAAAGAATAAAACCAACACCCACTTGCTTTTTTTATAAAAAAAAAATAAAAAAAAATCGAGATTCAAATCCCTTACCAAATCCACCATCACAATCATCCTTGACAATATTTTTTTTAATGATGCAACGGATTCACAATGTTCCATTTAGCCTTGAAGAGAACGAGAAAAAAAAAATAAAGATAAAAAAGAATCCAATAGTGTACAGGGAAAGGGAACAACACCCACTACTAATTTCTTTGGAGATTTTAATGCCCCCCTGACTGACTAGAGTAGTAAAGTTGCAATTCAATTCAACACGCCATAATTGCACCCCGTTGAAAACTTGTAACGTTGATTAAATGATGGCTTGCGTTTCTAAACCTTGTCACGGAAAAAAGATGATTTTGGCTACGAATTTCAAGACGATTCTAGAATGAGATTAGTAGCATCGGCAGCAGAGACAGTGTGATTGTGCTCTCCCTCGTATGTTACCACCAGCATAGCTGGATCATCCAAAGCTCTTTCCACATGTTTTCGCGCTGGACACCCTCTCACACTACTGCACTTGTAGTAACCCCTGCAATTATCATTCCCAAAACCAAAAAATTAACACCCATGACCACTCCTCAGATTCAATAGGTACTCAGAAACAGCATAAAAGAAACAAATTAATTGGGTCCACTTTAAATTTTGAAATCAAGTGAGAGACATATAAGGTAAATTGGATGATTTTAAAGAAAAAAAATGTTACGGGATTCGATCCACTCTACTAATAAATTTAATATTTATCTATATAAACAAACTAGCAATTACCAATTATACCAAATAAACTAACGATAGTCCAAGACGAATAAACTTTGCAAAAAGAAAAATAATTTAAATTAAATTAGTTATATAGTAGTAACATAGTATTTGATGTACCTTGGATGAGGCGATCCTTTAATTGGTTTCTGTCCATATTTCCTCCAAGAATAATCATCTGGTGGAATATCAGCCATCTTCAAGCTTATAGCTGGTACCCTCACTACCCTCTTCAACCTCATTTTCCTACAGAGTCACGCGAAAATATATATAGATATCATGAGAACAAAATTGCTAAAATAAATCACCTTTATTTATTTTTAAAAAGAACATGTTACAAGCAAAATCAAAATTAATTACATGTAATCTTTAAAAATTCGATATTTAGATTTTTACGACTCTAAATTTAGTTATGGAAAAAAAACCGAAATCGAGATACCTCTTTTTGGAACAATGACAGCGGCTAGAGGAGCTACCGCACTTTCCAGAACCTAAATTCTCAGAGCTGCACTTTCTCTTGAAAGAGGAAGACGAAAGCGGAGGCTTCCCCGCGGACGACACGTGAGAGAGGCTCGTGATCTGAAAGTGGGAGGTCGTGGTCGTGGCCGCCGGGGATGGTTGTTTGTTGTCGGCGGCGTCGCCGGTGAGGGAGGAGACGAAGGAAGTAACGGCGGAGGGGTATGAGAAATGAAGCGTCTTAGACGATGAATCGTTGAGGTGTTTCTCGGTTTTGGGGATTTGGTGAAGGGAGGGAGGTGGGATCTGGTGCAGCGGGGTAGCGTGGAGAACGGGCGGTTCGGAGGGAGGTTGGGTGTGTTGGTGTTGGTTGGGGAGAGGGGCGCGTCGGAACCTGGCGTGGCCGGTACGGGTTCGGCCGAGGAGGGAAATGACCTTCTGGAACTTGGAGACTGCCACGTCAGCGACGGCTTTGCAGTCCATGGCGATGGCGATTTCATTACTAGAGCTATTGTTGTTGTTGAATTGATGGTGGGCTTGGGCTTGGGCTTGGGTTTGGGAGAGGAGTCTGATGAGCTTCTCGACGCTCTCTAGACCAGAAGCGGCTTCTTGGACGGCATTTTCCTCGGCTTTGGTTGTGAAACTACTGATGTTGTCGTTTCGGGTGTAACCGGTCGTCATGAGGTCCACGGCCATAGTTGGAGCAATTACACCATGGGAGAAGGAGAAAATTAAAGAAAGTATGGGGGGGCGAATAGCTGTTAGCTATATCGCCTTGGTCAAAATGGTGCTATAGGATTTCGGCAGGTGACTCGACTCTCACGCTACCCTGTTTCCGTCAAATGTGAATGCTCACACACTCTCATCATACGGAAAATACGCTCTTTTCTATTACTGCCAACCAATTTTATTCAAGAATACTTTTTTAATTTTTTTATCAGTAAGTTCCTCCTTATGTCCGAATATAATTTTATTTTTTTACTTTTATTTGTCTTTTTTCATAAGATTACTTTTTGACCCAGATACTTTTTATTATTTTATAATAAATATTATATATTTAAAAGATATATATTATCCCTTGTATAAAGATTTGATAAAAAAAAATTAACACACTTTAATTAATTAATTTGATATGAAATCAATTAAGTGAAAAAAAGAAATTATAATATAAATGGTTAGTAAATTTAATCTTACTAAATAGATTTTCTTAAAAAATGTAAATTAGTTATAAAAGTCTTATAAATGAAATAAACAGTTTTTAATATTTACTAGAATGTTAGTGGAAATTGATTAAATATAATCCGATTGACTAAATAGGAATGCATGTAAGTTGTTAAAATTGGATATTATCTCTCTTCGATTTTTACAAATAATAAAATGAATATTAATTGAAAAGTTTAAACACATAATTTTTTTCTCTCCTCTCTTTAATCTTTAGTACTAAGAAAAAATATTCTCTCTAATGAATCTATAGGAGCCCAATTCTCCATTTCAACAAGTCAACTTCATAATTCATTTTTTTCTATAATATTTTTTTATTCATAAAGTTTAAATTTAAAATTATATTTAAGAAAAATGATTTTGGTTTTAATATATATATATGACTATGAGTATCTTTTACATTTTTTTATTCAAGATAGTAATGTTATAAGTGATAATTTTTTTCTTTTTAATTATATAATTAAGGTTTAAACTCTAAATCAAACACAAAGTTAAAACGTGTAGTTGATTCAAAAGTTTTAAATCGAAAAAATTTAACTCAATTAATTAAATAAAATGTGAGATTGTGAGTTGTTGTAAACTTTTTTATATGTTTTCGATCCTTTCAAATAAAAAAATTACAAGTTTTAGTAGCTAAATTTAAAACCATTATACGGAAAAATAAATATAACTAGTGTTTTAAAATATAAAAATATTTAATATTTATCTTACAAAATAAGAGAAGAATTTCATTTTTATGTATTGTTATCGAAAAAAACACATTATTAATTAATAAAAGTTATGATAAATGTTTTTTTAAAATAATTATTATTAAAGTTGATAAATTCATCATACATGCTAGTTTTATATAATAAGTTGTGATTGATATATAAATATTACATACTTTCATCATAGAGTTTAATGGTTATGTATTGACGGTGTAAAATAGTTTTATACTGTCGTTTAATCATACATCACCATTTGAAATAATTATTTTAAAAGTCAATAAATTATATACATGTGAGTTGTGATTAAATGATTGTCTAAAAATTTTTATGTTGTGAATATATAAGTTTTTTCTCTACATTATATACATTATTTATTCATAGAAAAAGGTTATTATAGAAATATAGATTATTTCATAACAATATTTTAAATATAATTTTAAAATAATTATTATAAAATTTAATACAATTATTATGTAATTGCTTAATTGTATGGGAGATAAAGTTACTATCATAAAAATACTTATAAATAATCTATTAATAAAATTCTTATACTAATAACAAGATTCAAACTTTTGTGTTCATAAAATCTTCTACTAATAAAATTATTATACCAATATAAAAGTCATTTAAAATTGGTCTCTCTATTTTTTAATTCACCATTTGAGTCTCCTATCTTAGTCCAAGAGCTAATTTTAACCGTTAACCATTAAATTTAAATGTTGACTAAACTAGAAAGTTGATTAATATTTTTCTTAAAAAATATTTAAGGATTATAATCATGATCCATGAAGTAAGAAACAAAGTCTTTTACCATTGTACCGAAATATTTATTTGAATATTTGGTGCAAAATATAATATTAATATAAGTTATATGCAAAAATAATTCAAAATTCAAATTTATTATTATTTTTTTAATTTATTGTATTTTTATAATTTTTTATATTCTTTTAAAATATAATATATAAGATGAAATTTTATTTTCTCATAAATTAGAATATGTATACTTATATAAGCTTTATTTTTATTTTATATATTATATTTTTATAATCTTATGTATTTTTATCACACTATTCAAAACTTATTTTATAAGGTAAATATATAATATAAATTTTGTCTTTAATGTGTATTTTTATTACATAAATTATAATTTCATAAAATGATAGTATTTTATTATTTTTTTAATATTTTTATATGTGATTTAATGACAGTATTTTTTTTACTTATATTAATATATTCTTGTTATTTATTATAATAATATTTAATTAGATACAATTTTTTAAAGAATTAAATTATATAGTAAATATACATAATTAAATAAAATGAAAGCATTTTCTATTTTTTAAAATGTTTATGTATGTAATTTATTGAAATTATTTTTTTATCTATATTATAATAAATAATATGAATATCTTAATATAGATAAAAAAATATTATCATTAAATCACAAGTATTATTTTAAAAGATAAATATAATATATAAAATAAAAATAAAACTTATATAAATATATATTCTAATATGTAAAAATAAAATTTAATCTTATATATTATATTTTAAAAGATAATATATATAATAAAAATATAATAAATTAAAAAAATAAAATTTAAATTTTCAATTATTTTTGTATAAAACTTATATTAATACTATATTTTGTACTAAATATTCAAATAAGTATTTAAGTGTAATTGTAAAAAATAATTTTCTTCTTCTAGTATTTTTTTTAAGCATTATTTTTTTAAATTCTTATTTTTAAGAAAATATTAACCAACTATTAAGTATTATTTTTTAATTTTATTATGTGTGAATTAAGTTAGTGGAGAACGTTGACCTTTTCTTAGCGGTGGGGACCACGGGGGTTATAATTGATGCGAGGTAGTACTAGACTACTAGTATTGCTGTAGGAGTAGGCGTGTGGTGTCTGAGAAGGCAAGGGGATGGGGTGCTTTTGACGGCATTTGCATCTCCATTTGCTCAGGTTGACTTGGAATGCCTAAATACGGATATCGAGGACGGGGAGAGAGTTTTTTTTTTTTTTTTTATCATAATATTAATATAAAAGTTATTTTTATTGGAGATTATAAATACACACTATAGATATTTTTTTAATAAGATTTATTTTATACTTAAAAATTAATTAAAAATTTAAAATTCTAAATCACTTAATTAAATAATAAACTATTACTATTTAGGTCAATTACGACAATTATTATTTATTATTATTGTTTCATCTCCCGTGTTTATTATTATTATTATTGGGAGTGTTTGTTGAATTAAATCGTTAAAGAAAAAAAGTTATCTAATTTAATTATTTTAGTTGAATTAATTTATCATTTAATTTAATATAATTTAAAAAAATTTAGGTTGAATGTGTTTTTTATTTTATTTTATTTTATTTTTTAAGGCGACTAAAAGATTAATTTTTAATTTAAGATTTAGTTATAAAATTCATTATCTTTCTCCAATAATATATTTTGTCATAATTGAACTCAAGTCCTTCATATATAGTCAGCATGTGTTGGCCACTCTGTTTTACCCATTGGGTCATTAAATATATTTTTTCACAAATAGGTGTAATTTATATAATAATTTTATAAATATATAAGAAACAAAAATAAAAATATGAGTGACATTATAAATAAAAATATGCACATATGTATAAGTTGGATTTAGATTGAATTGAATTAGTTTTTAAAATTAAATCCAAATTCCAATATGATCTAATATAAAAATCAGTTTCTAAATTTTTTTATTCATTTTATTTTCAGTTTATTCGATTTTCATTTTTTTGTTGTTTAAATTAGATTTAATCGATTTATTGACCACTACCACAAATTCCTAATAATATTCTTTGGATCTATGAACAGTGGATACTTGGTGGTTTCAGGAATGTTTTCAAACGTATATGCATGTTTTTATTTTATTTAAGAACATAATTACAAACAGTGACGAATCCAAAAGATTTTTTTAGTGGTGGCACAAAATTAGGTTAATCATTATTTTGTTCTTTTAATTTATTTTTCATGTTCAATTTGATTATTTTATTTTTAAAAAATTCAATTTGATACCTTAACTTATTTATTAAATTTAATTTGGTCTTTTTTTTAATTTCTAATTAGGTTTTTTTTTTATTACCACTATCATGAGGTTCTTTGCACGGACGGATCTAGGAGTTCAGAAAAGGGGGACTAAGTGTGTATGTTTGGATAAACAAGTTAACAAAATGAATTTTATAAAATTTATTTTGGTTAAAATTAATTTTAAAGTTACGTTGGAATGTATTTATTATAAAATCAAGTTAAAAATAAATTCATTCCAAAATTATTTAAAGTTATTTCAATGCAGAATTAATTCTAGATTCAAAATTAATTTTAAATTCTTTTCAATTATGAAAACAACACATGAAAATGTATCTAAAATTATTTTTTAACTTAAAATCAATTTTACAATGTGAAACCAAACTTACACTAAATATTTTTTTTATTTTTTAATTATTTAAATATTTAATTTTTATTAAATAATTATTTAATAAATCATTTATTTTACAAAAAATGCATTAACTGTTTATACTCAAATTAAAATTTTATTTCAAACAATAAAAATGGAAACGTATCTTATTTTTTTTTAAAATATTGTTGCTTAAAACTAATAACTCATAATAATTAATAGTTATCAAATCTTGCCACTATGAATGATATATAAAAATATGTTTATAATATTATATCTAATGTTATATAAAGTATTAACTGCAACCAGCTGCTTGTCAAAAAAAAAAAAAAAATTGCAAGCAGCTGTTCTTCCTCCTTTAAATACTAAAACTTTTCCCCTAATTTATAAATGCAATGATAGTTAACGAAAACCTGTCAAATATTTTGAGACAATTATTAGAGCATCTCCAATGCAGGCTTCTTCCCAGGTGTTTAACGGGAAGAAACTATTTCTTAATTTTTTTTGTATTGGAACATGTTGACGTGGTAAAGTACGTTCCTTCATGGCCGAGAATCGTTTCTTATATAAGAAATCATACCTAGCAATTAAAAAAATAATTTTCTTAGACATAACAAATATGTAAACAATAAAAAATTTGATTTTCTCAGCTTCAACAAGAGAGAAAATAAAACTGTCAAGGGAAGAACATGGAACATATATACTTGTTGAACAACCCCAATAAATCCGAACAATCATAAAATTAGAAAAAAAAAGTGATTTAAATCCAGATTCAAGCAAAACAGTAAAGGGAAAAAATGGAGAAACCAAATGCAATCAAGTTGAAGGCAAACACACCAAGACGAAGACGAGTCCATGGTCGGAGATGCGACATGCAACCGTAATGGAGACGAGAGATGCGACCATGGCCAGAGACGCAACCATGGTCAGATACGAGACCATTTTTGGAGACCTGACCATGTGCTTCATTGTTGACGCCAGCGAAGGTGAAGGTGAGGCCACCCGACCATGGCCGGTGACGCTACCATGGCCAGAGGTGGTGACGCAAAGTGAAGGTGAGGCCACGTGAAGGTGTTGCGGTGGTGGCTGGAGGTGTTGACGAATGTGGCCATGAAGGAGAGGAAGAAGATACTGAGGAGAGGAGGAGAAGGGGAAGCTTCAGGAGGTGTTGCTGGAGAGAGAAAAAAAAGTATATCGTGAAAAGAAGAAAAGACGTGCTGGAGAGAGAAAAAAAATTATCGAGAAAAGAAGTAGGTAGCTTTTTAATGAGGTGAGATGATCTGGACCGTCCATGTTATTAATGAGGTTGAATCTGAACCGTTGAATAATTGAGGTAATTAATTAAGAAAGATTTTGACCGTTGATGGAAATGTTACCATTGCTATTGACCGTTGATGGAAATGTTACCGTTGCTATTGACCGTTGATTTGAAAATAATACTGTTGAAGTGCAGAAATGACCGTTGAAGTGCAGAGCTATGGAAATGTTTTCACTTTGCTTATTCACTATAAATTTATGCACGATACAACATATTTTCACCGTTCTTGTACTACTATTTTTTTTTGTTGCTATCAAGTGTCAAATTTTTTTTATTCTCTCTAAAATGGATCTCAATTAGTATAATTATCAATGTTACTATAGTTATTTGCAAAACCAATCACTCCCTACTAGTAAAAATTCTCAAAATCCACTGCAATATATTATGTATCGACCACCCCATAGCAATGAAAATTTTCAAAATCTACCGCAATATGTTATGTGTCCACCACCACCTCCTATCAGTGAAAATTCTCAAAATCCACCATAGTATATTATGTATCCACCACCCCCACACATGTGGTATATGCATCCTTCATCCAATGTAGAACCACCTACTAGTGGTAGTTCTCAAAATCCACAAATTTATAGTCAACCATCAACTCCCACCAACTCAAACACGTGTTATAGGCTTTCTTTATCCAATATTGTGCTCCCTAGCAATGAAATTGAATCACCCGTCGGTGTAGATGGTATTCAACTAGATGAAGGAGATGAAAATTCAAGTGGAAAAAAAAGTCGTACCGCATTCTCGGTCACGGAAGATGTGATTCTCATCCGATCATGGTTGAATGTATCAAAGGATTCAATTATAGGAGTCGACCAAACATCAAAGCAATATTGGGCAAGGATAAAAAATGCATACAACAATGACGATATGCGTCAAAGCGGACAATTTTGTGAAAGAAGCTGGACTCAATTAAAATCTCGGTGGAACAAGATCCATCCTCTAGTTCAAAAGTTTAATGGGTGCTACAAACAAGCAGATAAACCTAGGAGAAGTGGAAGTTCAGAGAAGGATGTTTTGGCTGATGCTCATATGATTTACTCACAAGATACAGGTAAAAAATTTGAGGTTGAGCATGCTTGGTTGTTGTTGAAAGATCAATCAAAATTTGATGCAGAATTTATGTCAAAGTGTTAAAAAAGAACAAAGGTTTCTACTTCTGGAAATTACTCATCGTCTTCTAACCCAGAGACACCCATTGAAGTCGAAGAATATGATAGGCCATCACCAATGTCTCGCCCAATTGGACAAAAAGCAGCAAAAAGGAAAAGCAAAGGAAAAGAATGTCATAACACTCTCAATTTATCTAGCATAGAAAGTGTAATGAAGAACAAAAATATGAACACATCAAAACTTATTCAATTATAGGAGGCACAGGAAAAGCGTCTTCAAGAACAGGAACGACGTATGGAGTATGAAATCCTCATGAAGGATATTTCCAACATGTCTGAACAACAACGCAAAGACCATGAAAAGTATTGTGACCATATTAGGAAAAAACTAGGATATTAAATTTTTAGTTCTTATGCTAATGTTGTGTTTGATATTTAATTTTAGTAATGTAGGTATTTGTTGTGTCTTAAATTCAGAATTTAATGTTGTAAAACTAGTTGTTATGAAAATAGTTGTTATAAAATTGGTCGTTGCAAACTAGCCGTTGAAAAACTAGCCGTTGAAAACTAGCCGTTGAAAAACTAGCCGTTATTAATGAAGCTATATAAATGTTCAATGTTTCATTATTTTGACATATTCTCATACAATATTTCTCTCTTATTTCAAACACTTTGGTTACCATATAATGGATCCAACCATCGATTTAGATGAAGTTTTAGATCAAATGATAGATAAGGAATTGGAAGATAACAGCGATGAAGAAATCATTAGGTTGATACTTGAGAGCCAACAACAACTACATGGCAACACCACTAGCCGTAGCCAAAGAAGGAGAGTGGTACATCATAATCATGAAGAAGGTCATCATTGATTGTTCAATGACTATTTTTCAGAAAATCCTGTGTACACAGAGATTCAATTCCGAAGAAGGTTTCGTATGCAAAGGCATGTGTTTCTCCGAATTGTAAATGCACGCAGCAACCATGACGAATACTTTCAAATGAGGGTCGATGCACTACGTCGAAAAGGCTTATCTCCATTGCAGAAGTGCACAACTGCTATTCGTATATTGGCTTATGGATCACCTGCTAACAGTGTCGATGAATATGTTCGAATTGGTGAAACCACTGTAGTGGAATGCTTGAAGTGATTTGTATTAGGCATCTGCACCATATTTGGGAATGAATACTTGAGGAGACCAAATAATGAAGACATCGAACGCCTACTACAAATGGGAGCGGAACGTGGATTTCCAGGTATGTTAGGTTCCATTGATTGTATGCACTGGGAATGGAAAAATTGTCCAGTTGCTTGGAAAGGTCAATTTTGTCGAGGTGATCATCGCAACCCAACAATCATTCTTGAAGCCATGGCATCACAAGATTTATGGATTTGACATGCATTTTTTGGAACCGCCAGTTCAAATAATGACATTACTGTGTTAAATGGATCTAATGTGTTTGATGAAGTTTTGTTAGGACGTGCGCCCGCAGTGAAATTCATGGTGAATAAAACCCAATAAAATATGGGATACTTTTTAGCAGATGACATTTATCCAGACTTTGTCACATTTGTGAAGACCATCTCAATGCCACAAGGAGAAAAACGAAAATTATTTGCACAACGACTAGAATCGGCAAGAAAGGATGTAGAACGAGCGTTTGGAGTGCTCCAATCTCGATTCGCAATTATACGTGGTCCGTCACGTTTTTGGGATGATGGTAAAATGAAGAATATCATCTATGCATGCATCATATTGCATAACATGATTGTTGAGGACGAATGTGACACATATCAAAATAATATTGATTACGATAGTGTAGGTAATAGCACTTCAACATTTGAAGTATCTTTAGGTGCTCATCCTAGTATCATATCAACATACCTTTAGAGGAGAGCACAACTTCATGACAAACAAAAACACTGCCAACTTCAAGCAGATTTAGTTGAGTATATTTGGAAATGTTTTGGAAATGAAAATAAGAATTAATTTAATGTAATATTTTTTGTTTTTCATAATTATGTTTTTTATTTCAATGTCATTGTATTTAAATATTTATTATGTAAAAATGTATTTTTTATTGTTACACATTTCCTTTAAATATTATGTAATTTTTTATTTTTAATTTATATTTAATATTTTTTTCATTTATTCATATTTAATATTTGTATACATAAAAATTGAAAAATGAATTAATTATTTTATTGAAATAATAATTAAATTATAATAAAATGATTTAAATGTTTGGATTTCTTGCGGTTTTTTACATTGGAGTAAAATTCTATATAAGTTTCTTATGAATGACATGACATTGTGGGGACCACAAAAAATGATATAGGGACCATAAAGAGATGGTTAAGAAACCCATGAGTTTCTTGCATTGGAGATGCTCTTAGCACCTATGGTTTTGAGTCAGCACCACTCCTAGTTATTCCATGAAAGAGTATTTTACGTAACTCATACTCCACTTTATACTTAATAGGGGAGGACTCAGGTCCTGCCTGCCCCCTCTCTCACTCCGTTCTCGGATCTTTGGTTTTTTTTAGTGGATATCAAGATATTTCTATTAGCTTTAGTCTTTTAGGTTAGTTATGATTCTCAATTCGAAAACCAAATTTAGTATATGTTGCTAAATGGACTACATGGGTTCATTTTTTTAAATGGTATAATTTGGTCCCATTTAAAATAAATTTTGGTCTCATTTTTTAAAAATATTTAGAGGAGACAAAAGAAAAATAAGATCAGATTGAACCTATTTTAAAAAATAAAGAACCTAATTGAATTTTTTTTTAAATAAAAAAGACTCAATTGAACATAATAAATAAATTAAGGAGATCAAATTGAACTTTATAAAAATAAGATGACCAAATTAAATCTAAAAAATAAATTAGAGGACTAAAATATATAACAATTAAACCTACAAATTAAAAGGATAGAGTAGTAAAATTAGTATCAATTAATTTTTTGTTTTTCATTTATTATATTTACATACATTTAAAAAATATTATGGGGACAATACCTATTTTTTATGGGAAAAATAATTTATTATACATGTACAAATAAGAAAATAATTATTGTGGGGGCAATCTTAACACATGGATCCGCCATTGATTATAAATATGTTAAAAAATACATAAACGAATATTGATTTAATAGATAGGAGATTTTTTTTAAGCAAAAAGACTTATATTATATCAAAAGCAATATGTTTAGAAACACAAGGCATCACAAAGTCAAAGGACTAGAAAGTGGCATAACCAACACAAGCTCTTGCAAGAGTATAAGTTATTGTATTAGCTTGCTTCCTAACATAGTGATGCATTGCATTTTATTTCATGCTTAGCATATTTATTCATGTAAGTTTGCATTCATGTGTTAATTAGGCCTAGTTGCATGCTTATTTTCTTTAATTTTCACCACCTAAGACTTTTTGAGGTTTGTTTTGTGTTTTGGTCGTTATAAAGGTGAATTACTTGAGGACATGTTCATGAATGTTTGAGGTTCTACAATTGGAGTGACTAATATAGAGGAAGAGAATTTGAAACAATGTTTAATCTTGGATCAAGTAAAGGAAGGACCATAAGCAACTATGTTGGAAGATAAATGAAGAAAAGTGACAAAATTCAAAACTAGAAGATATATGTATGTGTAGTGACTTGAGGATATATTGAGTTCTAGACATCAAAGCAACATGAGATTGGTGCCAATATTTCAAGGATGAAATTATCTACAACTTTTGTGAAGACACCAAGTCAAGAATCTCACGTGCTGAATGTGAGTTTGGTTATGCAAGCGACACATGCTACAACACTTAGTTTCACATTTGTTTATTTTTGTGTTTTAATTGTAATGGCCTAGGATCTATTTTAGGTTTAAATAGACTTTTTAGAGTTTGTTTTGGTAAGTTTTCTACTGGGGGAGACCCTAAGGAGGAGTGACGTCACACGGATCAGGATTAAAGACGATTCATCTTTCTTTCTCTTCCTCAGTTTGGATGTTCTTATCTTATCTCTTGGTTTTGCTCTCTAGCTTTAGGTGTTTTCTTATTTTTCTTTAGGATTAGGGCTTATCCCTTGACTATTGTTTATGATAATCTATTTATTCGAGGTTCTCTTCTATTTTGATCAATGTTTGCATGATGTTAGACACTTTGGGATGAACTGAGAGTGGAACTTACGCATTGGAACCATGAGATGAGAGCTTAGGTTTTGATTCATGACGATAAGATTAATCACATGTGGGTGAAACGAATTAGTAAAGAGCATAAATAGTTCAATTTCCTACCTTGTTCTTTATGCCACGATGGATTTATTGACCATTACCACAAATTCCTAATAATATCCTTTGGATCCTTGGATAGTGGATACATGGTAGTTTCAAGAATATTATCAAACATAAAAAATAAGTATTGATTAAAAAAATTATTTCCATTGTGTATCAAAAGTGATGCCAACACATAATTGAAGATTGTACTTTTCAAACAGAGAAATGATTAAAGTAGACAAAGTCTCTTTTTATGAGAATTTAATAAAATCATTTACCCAACTTAAAAAGTAAAACTTATTGTTTTTTATTCACTAACTAATTGAGCACAATTTTTTTTACTTTAATATAAAAGTTTACAAAATATCAATACCTAAGATAGTAATGAATACCAAACAAAAAAAAATAGCAATGGGTGGAATAAGAAAGAAAGGACTCCACTATAGTGACTAACCAAATCTTACAACAAACTTTAAATATCAATATAGTCAATATATATTCTATATCAATAATATGATATATATATATATATATATATATATATATATATATATATATATATATATATATATATATGAGAGGATGGATTAAATTATATCAGGGTAACTTTGATAATTGTTACATTATTATTTTATAACTTTCAACTAAATAATGTTTTCTTAAAACTCATTATTGGATTAAAAGTTCCTTTCATATAAATCACATATGCAAAACTTCATATTAATCTAAAATCATTTGTTATCTCTTTCATATAAATTAAAATCAACATAATATAAACATTTCAAAATATACTAAAATGTGGATCATATGATTACCTTCTTGTTGTTCAATTTTGACAAAATTTGACACAAAGATCAATAAAATCGCATTCTATATCAAGTTATAAAATTGGTGTAATAGTATCAAAGCTACATCGGCACCTCCTCTATGTGTGTGTGTGTTTTATAAATTTGAGTGCAAATTTTAGTCGTTATAATTCTGATATACAAATGAGTCTATATATAGTTGATAACCAACTAGGGGTGAGCAATGACTGGGTTTGAGTTCAAAACACCCAATCCGCAGCAAATCGACCAAGAAAATACATGGTACGTAACCATCCGCTCAGTGTTTGGGTGTAGGCAGGTTCAATTAGAATTGACTGAGATAAATGTGGGTGGGTTGTTTCGGGTCATCTACTCTACAAGCAAGCTCACTATAAGCAGTGACACCAAATGAACCACCATATCATGGTGCGGTTGGATGGTGCTAGAATAGGTTGTGCAATCTTTTACATTTTATTTATTTAAATTCTTTTTGAGAAATTATTTTGAAATTCAAAAGCTTACCTGGAAATCATCTTTATTAATGTTAATTATTCAAACGGTCATATGGCCACCTTCTATCCTATAAATATGAGTCTCTCATGTTCAATTTTTCACACCGAGGAAAATCACTCTTCTCTTCCTTTTCATTTCTCTTCTATGTTTCTGGGTTCAAATTTTTGCCCTTGCTCATTTATATAGCATCAACACGTCTGAGAAGTTCCTATTGTATCGTGGGATACCACAAATACGTTCTTTAGAGCAATGCTCATACACACCTTAGGAAAACATTGTTCATGATCTTCAACATTGTTTCCAACAATCTAAAGGACTTAGCATGGCTGAAGATATGAATGTTGATACCACCACTCTAATGCAAACCCCATCAGTGCTGAATGCTACCTTTTCCAAGCCACTCCCGGACGTGTCTAAGATCAAGGTCTTTAATGGCCAAAATTTCCAACACCGGCAAGAACGCTTTAACATGCTGCTTGACATGTATGGGGTAGGTTTTTCCCTTACCACCAAAAAGCCATTTTCTGTTGATGTATTCAGCATGAAAGCCAATTAGAGTGGTTTTTCTACATGAAGAAGAACGTGCATGTAATGCAAACAACGATCACAAACATCAGACACAATCTTAAGTGAAGAGATTTATCCATTTAGAGACAACATATACTTGAAGATGAAGGCCTATAAATACCAAAAACTTTAAAGAAATGGGTTATGAATTTACGCGTAAACATTCAAATTCTTTCTATAAAAAGCTCTTGTATATTCTTGTAAAGTTTTAAAAAATTGTCAAAACACTTAGAACACCGTGAGAGAAAATACTAAGTGCTAAGATTGTGTATCTATCTGTAAAATGATTAAGAGTTAATCATTGTAAATCAAACAACAAATTTTGTGATTTGTGAACAACCAATAATGATTTCATAGGACAAAAAATATTGAGTTGTATCAAGCTTGAATTGTAGAGGCATAAGTGATAATGACATAGTACTTATAACTTTGAAAAGTTAGTGAAACTTGACAGTTTGAAAAGAACTAAATGTAGTCTTAGTGGTGAAGATGAACTAATATAAATTCAATGTTTATCTTTTTTCTAGTTCTTCTTATCTCTAAATTGACCTAGGATTTGAATTGTTTTTGTTTGAAAACCTTTTTGTTTTGCAAAGTTTATTCTCATCATCTGAAAGGATTTAGTGAGATTTGTTATATATCTTATAAAGTTATGTTTTACATGATAACTTTGTTTTTCAAGAAAAAGACTTCAAAAGTTTTTAAAACTACAATTCAACAACCTTCTTATAATATTTGTCTTCTCTATATATATATAGCAAAGTTCACTTGATGAAATGTTAGCCACTGATCAATGATTCAATTTTATAATAGTCATTAGATCATTTTTTTGTTTTTAACAATTGCTTTTAATAAAGAAATGAATTATTCAAGGTAATGTTGTTAAATATACAATTTTTATATTTAAAATTTAATATTAATATATTTATATTAAATAATAACATTTTATTTATTAATTTAATATTTAGATAATTTTAAAGTAACATTTAAAATAAAATTAATGATAAATTATATATATATAAATTTATTTTTGTTAGAGAATTACACAATTTACGTTATTAGTTATTAGATATTTTTTACAATCATAAATTAATAAAAAGAATAATAAATTGAGTTCTCTTAAATTAATGTATAAAAGTCAATTTTAATATTATATTTTTGAATAAATTGATAATTTTATAGTAATAATATTAATATTTAATAATAATAATAATAATAATAATAATAATAATAATAATAATAATAATAATAATAATAAAGTCATAAGGGTTAATTGTAAGACATTATAATTTTATAATATATATAAAGTAGTCGTAAAGTATGCACTAACAGTATAATTATTATTAGTAATAATTTTATCTTCTCGAATTTAATGAAAGAAAAAGAAATAGTAACATGAAAATAACATGTAATAATATTAAAAAGATGTAATACATACCATTAATATTTCTTAACCAATTCAAAACTTTTAAAAAACCATATAGTTAAAACTAATATATTTAAAATGATTAAAATATTATTTTAAAATTAATTTTATATTATTACAACAAAACCATGTAAAAATTATTAATTATAAGCATACAAAATTCAAGTACATGTAAACATAAACATAGTAATATTTACAATAAAGAAACAAATACTCAAATTTAAATATTTATAAATTTATACATTTTATATAAGCATTATATGATTATTATTATTTTTTGAAAAAGAACAAAATAAAATAAATTTTAATAGAAATAATATCTTTTAAGACAACATCTATTCAATTAAAAATATAATTAATTATATTTATAAATTTTAATATAATTATAATTAATATGCTATTAAATATTTCAAAAATTAATTTTATTAATATATATATATATATATATATATATATTATATAGATAGTAAATAAAGATATAAAATTATATAATTTAATTAAACTCGTGCATCGTTTAAAAATCTAGTCTAGTTGTATTTTAATGCTAGGAAGACATTATGCATTAAGGATTTTATTTGATTATTTATATAATTTCGTTAAATTTTAGATTCTGAAGCGCATGAGAAGTACTACCATAGTAGACATTTTCATTTGAGCAAGAAGTAACCTCACATATTTATTTTTTTGCTTAATTGCTTGGGCAATAAGGCCCAAGGTAGAATTATATATTACTCAAAATAGAGGGATCAACATTTGTAATTGTATCCATTCTCATGGAAGCTACAGCAAAATCAGATAAACTATCATAGAAACATACATCTCTATCAATGGTTGAATCAATTTTGGCAAAATAACTTTTCATATTATTTGTTTGGTATAATACATGGACAATGGAACAAGAAGTAAACTTTCCTTGGTCTTCGCAATCTTAGAGGCAAGATCTACAAATTGGCCTTCATGATATTTGGGATCCTCCACAAGCTTGATGACAACTTCAGTACAATCAGTCTTAACAATAATTGTTCTATAACTCAAATCATAGGCCATATTCATATCAAATAGAATGGCTCAAAGCTCAGCCTCTAGAATAGTACAATGCAAGTCTCCTTGAAAATTCTTTTAGAAAATCACATTTATCATTTCGAAGCACAACACCACAAGCGGCAAGAGCCGCCGAGGCAAGGTAAGAGCCACCACAATTAATTTTCGATGTACCCTACGAGGCTTCTTCCAACTTCTAGAAGCATCATAGTTGTCATTATCATCATTTGGTGCTAATATCATATGAGTAAGTTTCCTTCTACTTATATCACATACACCACTCCAAACACTCAGCACCAGACCCAGAGTGTTTGCCCACTTATTACTGAAGATGAATTCATTCCTTCTCGACCAAATACGATCAACAATAATTTCAAACATAGGGCTCCACTTCACCTCTCTCTTTGTTCTCGTGCTACAAACATTCATTGTAAGCCAATTAGGCATATCATGGTTAAAGAACACAAATCCAGCATTCATATTAAATTCCCACCATATTGGTTGCACCCATTTACAGTCTCTATGCACGTGCATCACATCTTCTACCTTATCTTTACACGACAGGCAGATGATATCATTTGTCGTATGTCATTGAAACTCAACTCATTTGTGGGCAACACTCCAAGACCAATTTTCCATAAATGAAATCTAATCCTTTCCAAGCCATCCCAACACCAAATGTTTTTAAACAACATAGATTCTTGAAGAGTATGAACATTAGACAATTCGACATAAACATCTTTAACTAAACAATGGTCATTAACAACATTATTCCACTCTAAATAACTTGTTTTACCACCCATGCAAGGTGGCTTCAACATCTTTATACTTTCAACAACATTCACTGGTAAATCAACAATAATTTTCTCTAAATCCCAATCTCCTTTAGCAGTGACATAAAAACATACCGGAATGTTCACCCCATGACTGGTTTGTTCACTCTGATATTGATCTAGCTTACCATGATTTGAGACCTAATTATCTTTACAAAATCACACTGCTCTATCGTTGCCCACTCTCCAGGTCATATTTGGCAATTACTTATGGCATTACTTCATGATCCCCCTCCATGGAACTAACCTCACATATAATCATCCCTAGATTTATATACATTTTCTATTTATATAACTAATATTGATAGGAAATTTTTATCAGTCGAGATTGAAGATTGTCCGAGATGGGATGTTTTACAATAATTCACACTCTACTCAACTAGTTGAAATCCTTGACTTCAAATATGCATATAAATGCAACAGTAGCGAACAAATTGTTTCTTATTATACTAAATTGTCTCTTATTATTAGCTGCTAAAGTTTGTTGCCACTGTGTTTTCTTATTACTAAATATTAATTTGTTAGAATATTAGTTTTTATTAGACGATTAAAGATATGATATTTTTCTCTTTCTTTTTTTCTTAACCATCTCTAACTCATCTTATATCTTCTACTATACTTATGTAAAACGAAATAGAAAAAGTGTATTGACAAATTATTTTATTAATATAATTTTTTTAAAAATTTCTTATTAAAATATAAATGATCTATATATCTGCTCTCTTATTATAAATTAGAATACCCAATTCAAAAAATAAGTAATTTTTATTTGTTTATATTCTTTTTTCCTTTTTCCTTTTCTTTAGAATACACAATTTAAAATATTTCATCATAATTATTAATTAATATTTATGTATAAATAATTTTTTATGTTCTATATTATCATTTTATATATTTTAAAATAAAAATTTTAATATTTTAAAAATTAATTTTATTTTTAAATTGTTTATAATTTAATATATCATAAGTTTTCAAAAACAAAATTGATGCAATGCAAACAAATATTTAAGCGACTACATAAAGTTGTAAAAAAAAACTGACTACATAAACAATTTTTCAATTTTCAAATAAATTATAATATTTAATTTTTCACATATGAAATAACGTGAAAGTATCAACTTAATTAATATAATAATTTATATTGTTTTTAAAATTAATATTTATAAGAATAAAAAAATGTATATGAATATAAATATAAATATAGATATGGTACATTTTAGTTAATGAGTGAGTGATTCTTTTATTTAAAAATTAAAAATTGTATACCAAAAACAAACATAATTAAAATAAACGAAAAAGTGGTGATTTCAAAACTTAAAACAGTATTGATATCGAAATCACATGGGTGATTCTGAAATGAAAGACAAGGCTGCCATAATAAGTCAAAAGACGGAAAGCTTGACATTTTGTTCCCTCGTGTGAAGAGAAATGAGATTATGAAGCTCACGCTTAGATACGTGTCAAACTTTGCTGCCTTCCCATGTTCATAAGTCATAACCTATGTAGCCCTGTCATGTGTTCACCATGTCTAAACATTGAACCTTATCATAAATTTGAAGTTAAATGATATTTTTTATTAATTTAGTTATTTATCTTTTAAAAAAATTAGTTTGTTCAAAATGATATTTTATCTTTTAAAAAGTTTGTTTTCATCATTTATTTTATTTAAAAATTCAAAATAATCATTTATCTAAGTGTTACTGAAAAATAATGTTGACTATGTTTAAATAGTTAAATGATTAATTTGAACATTTTAAACAAGATAAGATATTATTCTTGTAGTTAGATTGTAGTTTAAAGAAAAGATACTCAATTCAAGAGTATTTAAGTGTAAAGTATGATCTGACATGTTTAGGTTGAGTACTGAGGTTATGTGGACGTACATTGTATCTGAATGACCTCGATATCCTTGGGATGATTCATCGTATTTTCCGTAGTCGTGGTCCCAAGATTCCCAGACATATACCACAAATGGTTATGATCAGGATGTGATTTGGGGCTCACAGTCGGTTGGGTGCTAGGAGGAACATGTTGAACAAGTGACCTCAATAACTTAAGAGGAGGGGGGGGGGGGGGATGAATTAAGTTTTAAATTTTTTTCACTAACAAACTTTAACCCCTTTTTTAATTGATATATGATAGGATCGGAATGCAGAAGAAGAAGAAATAATCAATTTAATAATATTCTTTTAACTGCGCAAGACAAAGTAATTTGCAATAAAATAAATTAACTGAGATAAGGGAAGAGAGAAATACAAACTCAATTTATATTGGTTCGACCACTTCTCGTGCCTACATTCAGTCCTCAAGCAACCCACTTGAGATTTTCCACTATCTCTGTAAATTCTTTATAGACTTTGAACACATCTTGGGATCCTTCCCTCTTGTGTTCAGGATCCTCACGAGTCAACAGACGAACAATATCTTAATCACAACAATGTTTTAGAATGTACAGAGGAATTTCTCTCTTTTAGAGATGATAACATAAATTGAAGATCTTAGAAGAATTCTCAATTGATTTGCAAGGGTTTGGCCAATAGTTGTTTAGAGAGCATTTGACAATTAAGTTCTCTTTTAAAATCTATCTCTTACTTTTCGAAGTCAGACACACATATATATAAGCCCATTGTGCCTTTTCAAAATGCTTTGAAGAGACATGTCTTTTCAAAAAGCTTTTCTGAAGTTTTCTCACTGGTAATCGATTACAGGATTCTGGTAATCGATTACACAGTTATATTTTTGAAGAGTCATGACTTTTCAAAGATTTTTTGAAATCTCTTCACTGGTAATCAATTACAAGATTCTGGTAATCGATTACATAGATCAAAATTCAAATAGTTTTGTGTCATTAGTCAAAAATATCTTCACAAACTCTCTGGTAATCAGTTACATAGTCTGGTAATCGATTACCAGTTCAAAAATATCTTTTTGAACTGATTTAGCCTTTGATAAAAGAGTATTTGATATTAAAGATGTTGAGGCCAAACTAAAGCAATCAAATTGAGATTCTTTAAACAAATATACTAAGTTCTTATCTTAGATTTACTTGATCTTGTTCTTTTGACTTGATTCAATCTATGCTCATCAAGTCACCTTTTTGGCATCATCAAAACCTACATGATATTCATTCACATTCTTCCCCTTTATGATGATGACAACCATCTTTAGGTAATACTTTGGCATCATTAAAAATTGCATGATATACACTCACAGAACACAGATCGATGTCCAACCGAGGGGGACTATATAGGTATCAAAGTAAATTTTTTAAAAGATAAAAAATTATTTTGAACCTTTTAGGTAAGATAAAGGATCGAAGTGAACTTTTAAAAAGATAAAAAATTATTTTGAACAAAATAAATAAGATAAATGACCAGAAGGATCATTTGACCTACATTTTAATGTTTTTACTCTCAAATTTGTGTTTATTTGATTTAAATGATATTTGATAGGCTTAGAATGTAGAAGAAGAAGAAGCAATCAATTTAATAATGTTCTTTTAAATGCACAAGACAAAGTAAACTGCAATAAAATAACCGAGATAAGGGAAGAGAGAAATGTAAACTCGATTTATACTGGTTCGACCACTTCCCGTGCCTACGTCCAGTCTTTAAGCAAACCACTTGAGTTTTTCACTATCTTTGTAAAAACTAATTACAACTTCTGAACCACCTAGGGATCCCTCTCCCTTGTGTTCAGGATTCTCACAATTCAAGAGACAAACAGTCTCTTGATCACAACAAATCTTTTTCAGAAAGTACATATATTTTTCTCTCTTATAGAGAAGATAATACAAGTTGAAGATCTTAGAAGAATACTCAATTGATTTACAAGTGTTTGCCCAATGATTTTTTTATGAGAGAATAAGACAATAAGGTTTTTGAAAAACTCTAAAGATTTTCGTAGACAAGTCACATATTTATAGACCCTTGATGGCTTTTCAAAAAACCTTTGAAGAGATGTGACTTTTCAGAATATATTTAAAAAATTATCTTAGTGGTAATTGATTACAGCTTCTTGGTAATCGATTACACAGTTACATATTAAGGGGTCATGACTTTTCAATTTGAATTTCTAAAGTTTCGTTACTGATAAAGAAAGTGGTAATCGATTACAACATTTAAGTTTCAATTTTTCAAACTTCTTTTTGAAAAGTTTCTATAGTAATCTGTCTCTGGTAATCGATTACCAGTGGAAAAACCCTTATTTTAGCAATGATAAAATATTTTAAAAACTTTTTGTAATCATTTTGAAAATCATGTTTTGAGGCTAAACCTTTTCAATCAATAAGAGATTCTTTTAACAATAATAAACTAAGTCTTATCTTATTTTCTTGATCTTGAATTTTGACTTGAAGTACTCTTGTGTTGCTTACATCTTGGCATCATCAAAACCTTCACACACATACATGCGACGCACGCACAATACTCTTGTGTACGTGTCACACATGAAGTGGGCATATATTGGAGTAACGGTCGTGCGTGAGTGGGGGAACATTATTGTGCGAAATTTTAGGGCACCTCTTTAGTTCCCACCAGTTACCGAAAAGTCCATCTCTCCTATAAATGGACTGGACATTTGATTTCGGGTTATTGTTCATTGTCTTTTTACTTTCTTGCTTGCTCTTATGCTTTCCTTACTTCCTTGTGTTCTTTGGTTTCCGGTTTCCGCTTCTTCTTTCTTTGTTATCTAAGGTACTTCATTCCATCATAATGTCTTCTTTCTTGTCTGATTTCATCATTGGACTGGACAGAAGTGATTCTGGGGGCTCTATTCAGCAACCCATCATGGATCGGGAGGTCATCTTGATAAGCGGTTTCTCGTCTAAGGATACTCATAGAGGTGCGTCTGATAGCGAGTCCTCCTCTTCAGAGAGGGAGAGGACGTCATGCCAAACTAGTGGGGGCATTTCTTGCCCATGCGGAAGGGTACGACCTTCTGTTGCTGTTGGGGAGCCAGTCTCGGTTACTGTGATCCTCCCCTCTTTTGCTTCTGGGGGTGCGAGGAGAGCTGGCGGTGACAGAGATGTGAGGTCGTCTCCCTGCATACGACCTAGCGTGAGTTTTGGGTCGTTGTCGTCCACCCCGGCCATTGCTGGCTATGAGTGGGTGAGGGACGACTTGTTGAAGTACAAGTTCTGTCTAACTTTGGCCACGAGTGTCACTGCGCTTCAGCACCAGATGAAGCTGGTGAACCCTAAGGACTCTGTAAGCTGGTCGTTTAGGCTTGCGGGAGTGATGACTTCCCATTTTTTAGGGCGGCACTTGGTCGTCCGCCTTTCTTCTTTATGTACAGATGTCTGCTTGAGGTCTTGGGTGTCATTCTACCCTTGACGCTTTTCAGTGTGCTATGCTGGAGCACTTGAATGTGGTGCCTTCCTAGCTTCACCCAAACAGTTGGGCAATGGTGAGGGCGTTCGAAATTTTGTGTCTTTTCTTCAACATCCGGCCTAGTGTGCTGGTCTTCTTATTCTTCTTTCAAATGAAGTTGTTTGGCAAGATTGGATAGGTCTCCTTGAACAACGTGTCCAAGAAGTTGTTTGAGTTTGATTTAAACATTTTTTGTCGTTTTAAGGACCATTTTTTCAAGGTCCTGGCTACTGACGTCGTGGCTGATGGCATGCCACTGATGCTTAATAGGGACGGGGAGCCCTACTTCCCATTCTACTGGCACATTCACTTCCTCCCACGACTGTTGTTCAGGAGACTGCTCCTGCTGCTGTTGAAGCTGCTGGGTCAGCCATTCAAGCTGACTTTGTTGTGTTGTCATTGTCCACCGTTGTGGCCCCTTTGCTAAGTGCCTATATGGTGACCACTTGTGCTCCTACGGTGTCATCTCCTTCTTCATTGGCTCCAGTTGTCCTCCTTGCTATTGTTTTGGCGGCTATGGCATCGCCTTCTTCATCTTCGTTTCCTCGTGTTTCCCTTGATCATTTGTACACCTCTAGTGATGCCGAATCACTGTGGGGTGCAACTTACAAACTGGAGCAGAAGACCCCGATAGGCTTTGTGTTAGCCTTCGACATGAACCTTATTAGGTTGGCTGGGGTGCAAAATGCTACTAACTCTGCCAAAGTGTTTCTCCAAAAGAGTTTGGCAATTCTAGAAGATAATGGACTATGGCACCAAGAGGTTGTGCAAAAGGTGGTGTCTTGGGAGGCGGAGGTCGCCAAATGGATGGCTACTTCTTGGACTCTTTGGCGAGTGGAGCGCCCTAAGGTGGCCAATGCCATCATTGCTTTTGTTGAGGTTGTAATGGTAAACCCCCAACTGTCTGCTAAAGTTGGTGGTGCACTAGCCAAATTGCCCCAGACCTGGTTAGATGGTGATGACTTGTTTAGACGCTGCAAGGATTTGTAGGCTGAGAAGATGGACCTGGGTGACAAAATGGAGAGCATGGCGGCTGAGAAGGATGACATTGCCAAGAGAATTGTTGAGTTAGAGGCCCGACTTAGGGAGTCAGAGTTCAGATTAGAAGAGTCTGAGCTGTGGGCTGCCAAGGAGAGGTAGGTTAACAACGAGCTTGAGGAAGAGTTGATTCTATACCAGAAGGAGGCCATGGAGCAGCATGAAAAAGGATTTCAAAAGGCTGTCAGGCAGATCGGTTTCTTTGCGAAAGACCTTGACTTGGGTCTCTTCGATCCCTTCAAGGATGTGAAGGATGGTGTCTTGCTTAATGATGAAGAGATTGATGCAGAGGAGGAGACTACTGATGAAGGGCAGGGTGCTGTGGAGGAAGGCGATGATGCCTGTGTCTAGGCTACCTTTGTCTTTATCTTTTTTTTTTGGAATTTGGCAGCATAGGCCTCGTAAATATGACAATTACTTTGTTTTTCTTCAATGCACAAGCTTTCCTTTGATGACGAATTTTGAATTGTTTGTCTTGTATGTATGTGTATGTATGTTTGTTGCCTTTGTCCTTGCAACGCTCTGTACTTGTGGCCATATGAAGAAGACATAGGAAGCAAGACCTTGTTGATGTAGAAGTAGGACCGTAGTGGTCTTGTAAAGAGTAAAGTGACACAAAATTATCTCAGGTTTGATTTCAACTTGATTAAAGGTCTTGTCACCCATCTGGTAGGGCTTCCTTTTATTTTGTGGAGTTTCTCCCCTTATTGTTATGAGGGGTTGTGTTTGAATTGCCCCTGGTTGAAGGTCTTTCCTAACCAGTATGGGGATAGGTCGCTTGACCTGCTGAGTTCCTCCTCTGATGGTTATGAGTTGTAAGTGTGAGCTACACTTGATTGAAGGTCTTGTCATGCAATCGGGTGATGGGTCGTCTTGACTTGCAGAAGTACTCCCCTAATGGTTATGAGGAGTAAGTGTGGCTTTGACTTGATTAAAAGTCTTGCCGGATAACGAGGCGACAATTTGCTTGGCGGAACTTGGACCCTTGATGATGATCGTCGTAGTTGTTGTGTGTGAATGAACCAAGAAAGTATCTTGGGTTTTGTAGAAGTACGTACCAAGTGCAGACCTTGGGTTTTACAATTATGTGTACCAAGGGCAGACCTTGGGTTTTGGTACTAAGGACGAACCTTGGGTTTTGGAGATGTGAGTACCAAGGGCAGACCTTAGGTTTTTGATAAGCCTTTATTCCTGTACAAATAAAATTTAGAAATGGGGAAAATTATCAAGGGTAGACCTTATGTACGTTGAGTTCCCGTGTGGATGGAACTTAGTAATGGAAAGGGTTTCACCAAGGGTAGACCTTGGGTTTGTCGAGCCTTGGACCAGGGATGTGTTTGCCTTGGGTTTTGTTAAGCCTATGGATTTATGTTGAGGCTTACCAAGGGCAGGCCTTGGATTTTGTAGACCTGTAAGGATCAACAAGCGCGAAGGTTGGGTTTGACGAGTCTTGCATGCAACGTAAGTGTTGTGCTCTTGCATACATGGCACTTGCCGTGGGTGGCATGTATTGGAGACAAGAGGAACTGGCTTTCTCTTGCATACACGCCTCTTACAAAGTGGAAAGTACTGGAGGCATGGTGGTGTGAATTGGTGGGACTCACCAAGGGCAGACCTTGGGTTTTGTAAGCCTTTTGGAGGATTGACCAGGGAATTATCCATCTTGGGTTTCGGGCACCGCGCTCTTGCGTACATGCCATTCGTCGTGGGTGGCGTGCACTGGAGACATGGTGATATGCTCTTTCATATATGTCACTCGTTGTGGGTGACACATACTAGAGACTTAGCAGAATGCTCGTGTGTACATGCCAGGGATTGCACGTACTGGAGGCTTAGTAGTATGCTCTTGCATGTGTATCACTTGTCATGGGTGACACACACTGAAGGCTTGTTTAGATGCTCGTGTGCACATACCACTCATCGTGGGTGGTATGTACTGGAGTCATCAAGGTGATACGCTCTTGCATATGTGTCACTCGTCGTGGGTGGCACACACTGGAGTCATGATAGTAATATGCTCTTGCATGTATGTCACTCGCTGTGGGTAGCACATACCAGAGGTTTAGTAGGGTGCTCGTGCGCACATGCCACTCGCTATGGGTGACATGTATTGGAGTCACTTTAGTGATACACTCTTACATGTGTGTCACTCACCGTGGGTGACACACACTAGAGTCGTAATGCTAAAAGAAGGGCTTCACCAAAGGTAGACCTTGGGTTTTAAGAGCCTCGAAGGTATGACTATGGATGCTCTTGTCTTGATAAGAGAGATGTGGAAAAGGAAGGGATGTAGAATTATATTCAATGTATATAATTGAGTAAAAATTCCCTTCGTTACCCTAGATGTGCCTCATTAAAAACCCTTTGAGCCAAAACCCTGGATTTGGTTTTTTGGGACAAAAGACTTGAGTAAGAAAAAGAGTACAACATTGGATTTAGAGTATAGGTCAGCTGAAGTAGAACTTCAGGTGGGTGGAATTCCACGTTCGTGGGATTGCTTTGCCATCCAGCTCTTGTAGTCGGTATGCTTTGTTGTCTAAGTTGGTTGTGATCCTAAAGGTACCTTACCAGTTGAGGCCAAGCTTTCCTGCTTGGGAATTTTTTCCGGCTTCACCTTAGACTCGCCATACGAGGTCGCCGGGTTGAAAGACTCGTGGTTGAACTTTTGTATTGTATCTTTTGGCTGCTCGAAGTTTGGCAGCTTCTTCTTTAACCTTTGCCATTTCTCAAACTTCTTCGATGGTTTCTAGTTCCACCCTTATATTTTCTTCATTTTGCTTTTGTTGGAACAGTAGTCTCCTTGTCGACGGTTCCCCGACTTGGACGGGGATCATGGCATCTGTGCCATATGTAAGTTGGCAAGGAGTTTCGTTGGTTGTTGTGTGGGGTGTAAAGTGGTACGCCCAGAGTATGTTGTAGAGTTCTTCTTTCCATAGGCCTTTATGTTAGACAAGTGGCCTCAGATATCTTAAGAAGGGGGGGTTGAATTAAGATATTCCAAACTACTTCCCCAATTAAAAATCTATTTCACTTTCTTTTCAAGTTATAAATTCCCTTAACAATGTACTTCTTAAATATTAATTCAAATAAAACAATTTGAATATGAATATAAAGCAATAATAAACAAAGGAGATTAAGGGAAGAGAAAGTGCAAACTCAGATTTATACTGGTTCGGCCACACCCTTGTGCCTACGTCCAGTCCCCAAGCAACCCGCTTGAGAGTTCCACTATCTTGTAAATTCCTTTTACAAGTTCTAAACACACAAGGACAATCCTTCCTTTGTGTTTAGAAGTCTTTACAACAAGAGACTCACGGTCTCTTAATCCCTTAGAGAATGAGGAGAAGAAGAAGAATGAATCTCTCTAGAAAGAGATAGATTTTACAGATTGAGCACTCAAATAATTCCTTAATGAATTGCAATTGAATTGGCCAAGGAATTTTCAAGAGGATATAATGATTTTTGCTCTTTGAGAGGATAAACACTTGTTGTTCTGAAAAACTCTGTCAAAAATCGTGTCTCAAGTCACATATATATAGGCCTATGATAGCCATTCAATAACCACACAAAAAGATGTGACTGTTGAGAATGTTTTTTGAAAAACTCCTCTGGTAATCGATTACAATAAGTGTGTAATCGATTACACTCTTTAAAATTTGAATTAAAACGTTCAGAAACTGCTGGTAATCGATTACCATATATGTGTAATCGATTACACAGTGCAAATTTTGAATTCAAATTTTAATAGCTGTTGTAAATCAGTTTTGGCCACTGGTAATCGATTACATCCTCTGGTAATCGATTACCAGAGAGTAAATTTGTTGAATAAGACTTTTTTAACTTAAAATTCTTGGCCAAACCTTTTGCTACTCCAATTGGAATTCCCTTCCTATTTAATATCCTTTCTAAGACTCTATAGACTATCTTGATCATCCATCTTGAATATCTCTAATTGCTTTGTCTTGAGTAAATCTTTGAGAAGTATATGATTCATGTAATCCTTTGGCATTATCAAAACATTCAGCTTGATCCTTTGTCTACACTTTAGACTTGTCGAGTCTAGTTCGCATGGCCCTGAGGATGACTCTGTTAGTCTAAGGATGCTCAACAGAGGTGACTAGGTGCTCGATGCCTAGTCTTGTCAGGAAGTCTGAGCTTTGAATTGGGTGCCGCTGTCGGTGACAATGGCGTATAGGAGGCCGTACCTACAAATGAGGTGCTCCCAGGTGAATTTTTCCACCTTGCTGTCCATAATGTCCTGAAGTGGTCTTATTTCTATCCACTTGGTGAAGTAGTCGATGGCGACTTTTGACAGCTCTTGGGGCCTCTGGCAGTGGTCCCAGTATGTCCATTCCTTACATTGCGAAGGGCCAATGGGAGCTCAGACTGTGAAGGTTGTCAGGAAGAATGTGTGGCACGTCTACAAACTCTTGACATCGTATGCATCTCCTGGTAAAGTTGAGGCTGTTTGCCCTGACTATTGGCCAATAGTAGCCAACTTGCACCGCTTTGGTGGTTAGGGAGTGTCCTTTGATATGGTGAACACAAATCCCTTCGTGAAGTTCTTTCATGACGTAGTCTGCCTATTGACTATTTAGGCATTTGAGTAGGGGTATTGTCAAGCCTCTTTTGAATAGCTCACCATCAAGGATGGCGTAGTAGCTAGCCTTCTGTTTGAGGTATCGGGCTTTGTCCTCATTTGGTGGTAGGACCCCCCGAATTAGGAAGTTCTTGTAGGGGTTCATCCAGTTTTGTTCCTCCTCTTCTCAAGCCATAATTTCCTCAATATCTATGGTGAGGGTTTGGAGCATCTCCTAGATGATGGTCTTGAAGTGTCTGACCTTCTTGGTGCTCGCCAGCTTGGAGAGTAGGTCCTCTTAGGTATTGCTTTCCTTAGGGATGTAGTACATTTTTGTAACATTCGAAATTATCGATGAGAGACTTCTTTATGTGAAAGTACTTGAGCAACACAGTTTCCTTGGGTTGGTATGTGTTGGCAACCTGTCCTTGGACAAGCTGCGAATCTATGTAGCATCGTAGCTGCTAGGCTCTGACTTCTCTGGCTAGCTTCAGACCTGGAATGAGCACCTCATACCCTGTTTGGCTGTTTGAGGCTCTGAAGTTGAGCTTGAGGGCTTGCTCTAGAGTGATATTGTCAAAGCCTTTGAGGATGATCCCTGCCCCGCTTCGTTTTACGTTGGACACACCATCAACATAAAGGGTCCACCAGTCTAGGGTGGTTGTGTCGTTTCCAATGAATTTTGCCAGAAAGTCAGCCACGAATTGTATCTTCATGGGGCCGCATGGTTTGTACAAAATTGTTGAACTTTAATAGTTCGATGGACCAAGCTACCATCCTTCCTGCGAGTTCAGGCTTTCTCAAAACTACTTGATGGGGTAGTTGGTCTTGACTACCACTTGATGACTTTGGAAGTAGGGTCTAAGTCGTCATGCCGAGGTGATGAGTGCTAGTACCACCTTTTCGATCATTTGGTAGCACCTCTCGGCGTCATGGAGCATGCGGCTGGTAAAATAGATAGGGAGTTGGTGCTTCCCTTCCTCTTGTACGAGGGCTGAGCTGACAGCTTCATCGACTATTGGGAGATACAGGAGCAGGGGTGCTCCTGGCCTGGGTCGACTCAAAACGGGTGACGTAGCTTCATGTTGAGCTTGTAGGCCTTGGATTTTCTTCATCAATGGAGTCCTTTGCTTCTTGAAGTTCAATGGCAGCGAAATGGAGAAGGAAGAAATATGATTGGAGACGCCACTTCAAGGAGAAGATGAGTCAAGAAGAAGCTCACCACCATAAGAATCCATGGATAAGAGCTTGAAGGTAGGAAAAGATAAGTGAAGGGAGAAGGAGAGAAGGAGCACGAAATTTTATGCCTCAAATGAGGTCTGAACTTTGAAGTATAAATCTCAAATGATCAAAGTTGAAAAAATGCATACACATGGCCTCTATTTATAGCCTAAGTGTCACACAAAATTGGAGGGAAATTTGAATTTCTATTCAAATTTCACTTGAATTTGAAATTGAATTTGTGGAGCCAAATTTTGGAGCCAAAATTTCACTAATTATGATTAGTGAATTTTAGCTATGGTTCAGCCCACTAATCCAAGATCAAGTCCAAGATTCTCCACTAAGTGTGCTTTGGTGTCATGAGGCATGTAAAGCATGAAGGACATGCACAAAGTGTGACTATATGATGTGCCAATGGGGTGTAGCAAGCAAATGCTCACCTCCCCCCCTAAAATTTAATTGGATTGAGCTTCTCCTAATTCAATTAAATTCATTTCCCAACACACACATCAAATATTCACTTAATGCATGTGAATTTACAAAACTACTCCTAATACAAAAACTATAGTCTAGGTGCCCTAAAATACAAGGGCTGAAAAATCATACATTTCTAGGGTACCCTACCTACATTATGGAGCCCTAAATACAAGGCCCAAAAATAATGAAACCTTAATCTAATATGTACAAAGATAAGTGGGCTCATACTTAACCCATGAGCCCGAAATCTACCCTAAGGCTCATGAGAACCCTAAGGCCTTCTCTTGCATCTCTGGCCCAATCTTCTTCGAGTCTTCTATCCAATGCCTTTGGGGGGTAGGATTGCATCAACGGGCGGTGTGGCTATAGTCTTCTTGAAAGCCAGGAAGGCTTGTTCACAAGTCTCCTCCCATGAGAAAGGCTTAATCTTTTTAAGTAGTTTGTAAAATGGCTTCGCCTTTTTGGCGAGCTTTGGCAAGAACCTGGACAAGGATGCTAGCTTACCTTTGAGCTTTTGTACTTCTTGAACATTGGTGGGGATGCGCATCTCCAGTATGACAATGCATTTTTCGAGGTTGGCTTCAATCCCTCGGTGTGTGATCATGAAGTCGAGGAACTTGCCGCTGCCTACCTTGAAAGTACATTTTTCAGGGTTGAGGCGCATTTCGTATTGGCATAGTTCCCCGAAGACTTCTTCCAGATCCGCCACATGTTGGGGGTATGCTTTGAGACTTGACGACCATGTCTTCCATATATACCTCGACATTTCGTCTGATTTGTTGTTTGAAGACTCGGTCCATTAGTCGTTGGTATGTCGCACTTGCGTTTTTGAGGCCGAATGGCATGACCTTGTAGCAAAAGTTGGCATCTTTAGTGATGAATTCCATTTTCTCTTTGTTTGGAGGAGGAATTATGATCTGGTTGTATCCAGAGTAGGTGTTCAGGAAGCTTGGCACCAGGAATCAGTACGCTCCATTGACCAACTTGTCGATGCTAGGGAGAGGGTATGCGTCTTTGGGGCATGCCCTGTTCAGATTAGTGTAATCGGTGCACATTCACCATTTATCGTTGGCCTTTTTGACCATGATGATGTTGGTGAGCCAGGTGGAAAACCTGACTTCTCTAATGAAGTTTGCATGGAGGAGCTTGTCAACTTCTTCTTTGATGGTTTTACGCCGCTCTTCTCCCATCTTCCTTTTCATCTATGATATAGGTTTAGCCTGGGGGCAAATAGCAAGTTTGTGGCAGATTATGCCGGGGTGGATTCCGGCATGTCAGATTACTGCTAGGCAAAGAGATCAGCATTTCTACGTAGCACATTGGCAAGGTACTGGTGCTCGTGACTAGAGAGGTCCCTACTGAGCCGCGTGCACTACCTCGGTTTAGGTCCGAGTTGGAGCTGGACAAGCTCTTCGATAGGTTTTGGGCCTCTGTCGGAGGTGTCGTCTCGTGGATCTATGTCAAATTCTTTGCCCATGTTGCAGATGGTCAGGGCTCGAATTTGAGACCCTTTGTCCACTGTCATGACTTGAGTACCTTCAGCTGCTATGGGGTAAGGCATGGTTAGCTTCCAGATGGGAGGATATGGGGCTACCTTTAGGCTCTTTGCATAGTAGTGGCGTGCTTGCTTTTGGTCAACTTTAATGGTTAAAATCTCTGTGTTGAGCATCTTTCTGCCGATTAAGGCAAAATATGATGTGTTTGGGTCAACCAATAAATATTTGATGGTGAAGCTCCTTGAGAGCTTGCCCTGATCGAAGGTAGTGATCAAGTCCACATAGCGTCTAGTCTCGACTCTCTCGCTTGCAAAGACAAGAAGTGGACCGACGTGAGGGTGGACAGAGTCGGGTGAGACCTCAAGTCTCTAGAAGGTTTTCTAGTACAGGATGTCAGGAAAACTGCCCTGGTCGATGAGGACCATGGACACCATTAAGTTTGCTATGACGATGGAGACAACCACGGGGTTGTCTTGGTTGACGGGGTTGATGCCCTTGATGTCCCTGTCCGTAAAGGTGAAGATTTTGAAGCATCTCTGGAGGAGGATGGCTTAGAATTTTTAATTATCCATGATCATTACATTAATGGTGTCCATGTTTCATACTTCATATTGCATGAAAATAGTTTAAACTTTGTCAATAAGTACTTGTAGTTTCTCACGAGTGGAAATACTTGTACTTATCTAGGTTGGCCTTGATACCCTTATAGGTGATCATGAAGCCCAAAAATTTACCTCCTCTAACTCCAAAGACACTTTTCTAGGGTTAGTCGCATGTTGTGCCTTTTAAGTTCAACAAATATTTTCGCCAAGTTGATCGGATGGTCTTTAGGGTTTGATAACTTTACCACCATATCATCAACATAAACTTCAATATTTTCCCTATTAGGTCTTTGAAGACCTTGTCCGTTAATCCCTCGTACGTGGCACGGGAGTTCTTCATATCGAAAGGCATGACTTAGTAGAAGAAATTTTCATCTTCAGTGATGAATGCAATCTTACTTTCATCCGGTGGGTACATCTTGCTCTTGCTATAACCCGAGTATGCATCGAGGAAACTCAAATTTTTTTATCCACAAGCTTCGTCGACAAGCCGGTTGATGTTAGGGGAGTGGGTATGTGTACTTCGGGCAAGCTTTGTTGAGGTCAGTGTAGTCAACACACATCGTCCACTTTCTGTTGGATTTCTTGACCATCACAATGTTTGTATGCAACTTCTCTAATAAATCCAGCTCTAACCAATTTCTCAAATTCTTCCTTTACAACTCGTTCCCTTTCTTCACCGAGCTTTTGTCATCTTTGTGCTACTAGTTTTTCTTCGGAGCAAACAGAGTGTTTGTGGCATATGGAATCGAGATCTATGTCAGGCATGTTAGTAGCACTCCAAGAAAACATGCCATCATTCTATTTCAACACCTCTTCGATCTCCTTTTGAAAGTGTTTGTCAAGTTCCATCTTGGTGCATTAGTGAGGTTTTTTTCCTAGTTGGAACGATCGCAATTCCTCAATCGGAGTAGATCTTTTGTCCTCCCCGTCTCACTGTGGGTCGAAGTTGACCCAGCTTGGCGTAACAAGTTTGTCTTCTTCATCTCTTCTTGAGTCGGTTCCCCCGGTGTTTTGATGTCCACTGCTCGGGGGTGTTTCTCAGAGGTGAAGGTGCATGGTTTAACAAGTAGGCTTCTAGCATAACATTCATGGTTTTCCATCTGATTGACTCTAATAGTGATGATGTCGCCTTTCAGATTGGGGAACTTCATCGTGAGATGCGTCATCGAGATGATCATGCCTAAAACGTTCAACGGTGAGGACATTTGTTGACAGTTCACCCATTCCAAAGGTGGTTTCGAGCTCTACTGCACCGTAGGTATGGACTTGTTCCACTGTAAAACCAATTAAGAGTTCTAGACGAAAGTTTTATTAATTTTAGAGAAATGTCTAACCTTTGGAAAGTAGATAGGAAAATTATATCAGTCAAACTGCCTCTGTCTACCAGGACTTTTCTGACATCCCAATTAGTGATTCCAACCGTAATCACCATTGGGTCGTCTTGCTTGGGGTCGACTCCCGCAAAGTCGGCATCGGTGAACGTTATTAGGGGATCGATCTCTTGGCACACGTGGTTGTAATATGGTTTACACTTTTGAGGGCGGGCAAGTGTCTTTTTCGGGATGACTTGGTACTACTCTCGCAGGCGAAACCGTTGGCGATAATGTTAATAACTCCACATCTCCCTCCTTCTGTGGCCGCTGAGGTGTCGACCTAGTCTGAATTGGCTTGTTTTTGTTCCTTCTTTTTGTCAGAGAATTTTTGTCCTCAATCTCCATAGTAAGCTCCTCGACCCCTGTCTCGGCCTCAGTATCCACCCTTGTTGTTACTAGGGGTGTATATATAGTTGGCAAGGGCACTTTCTTGTATCAGCTCTTCTATTTTGTCCTTTAGGGCCACACATTCCTCAGTGGTATGGCCGAAGTTCTAATGGAATCAGCATGTCTTCGATCTATCTATTGAGTTGACCAACCTAGTTAGAAATGGTAGAGACAAAATTTATGCATTGAATGCCTCCTATAGTAAGCATGCCCGGCTGACGTTCAATGATATATAGTGGTTGTACTTCGGTAGCCTACCAATTTTTTTGAAGAATTTGTCTTAAATGGGCTTTATTCTGTCATTGTTGTGGTATTCTTTTTTCTTCTCCCCATAATGTATTTGGTTGCAGAAAGCGGATAATTCCTCCATCTAAATGTATCCTGCCACTCTCGCAAGAAGTTTGTCCAAATCCCTGGGTTGCTTCCGGAAAAGGTTGTCAGTGAACAGCCTCGACTTCAGTGCTGTGATCATGAAATACAGTGCAACACCGTGGTCAAGGTCTTTAATTTTGATGGAAACGGCTACGTACCTCTTAATGAACGATCTCAACGATTCGTCATTAGCTTGGCGTAAATTGACTAAGGTTACAAATGTTGTGTGTTGAGGATGACTGATTGCATATTGTGTTTCGAAACGTTGGGCTAAGGTTGTGAATGAATCAATAGATCACGAGGGTAAGCACTTGTACCACGTCAGTGTCAATCCCTTAAGGGAGGTTGGGATAACTTTGCACAACATGGCATCCTAATTGGAATACAAGTTTACCTGAGTGGTAAATGCATCCAGATGCTCATTCGGATCTGATGTACCGTTGTATCTTTCAATGTTCAACGACTTCCAGGTTATGGGCAAGGTGTGTCCATGATGCCATCAATAAAAGGGTACATGTGAATGGCATCATTGTGGATGTGTAGGAACCTGAGTCTGAAGTGGATTGTGGTTTCCTCCCAATTACTATAAGAGGAGAGTTGGGTATGGATTTTCTGGGTACGTGTTTTGACATGGGTGGGTGGTTGAGACGACAAAGAAGTGTGGTAGAGTTGGGGGTGGGTGATGAATGGCAAGCCTTGCTCTGAGGCTTGCGTTTTCCTCCCTTAATCGTCATATGTCTGCCTTGTGTCTTTGCCTCAAGGCCTCCAAATCGACCTTAGTTTTCTTGCATAATTATTTCATCTATTCTCGAATTTCTTGCATTCCCTACCCTTATAGATCTCACAAACAAACTGGATCACCTACTTGTTGCTACCATCTTGGGTTCTCCTCCTTCGTCTCTTGTCTCAACGAAATATTTGATATTTTGTCTTAATTTAGGGGTAGGTACTTGAAAAAATGACTCCAATGATCAAGTCATTTGTGCCTGAGGAGTTTAAGTATCTATGTATGGAATGACAAAAATGTATCTGATGGTCTTGCCTCTAGGTCTATATATACATGTCTGACTTTAGGGGAGTTATGTCCTTTGAGGGGCCAGGCCATGTTGACTAACTGCTCCACTAAGTGTCGTGGGTGATTGTGGGGAGTTGAAGGCCACCACGATCCGAGTATAGGCTAAGTTCTTGGGCCATATGGTACACGTTATTAACGAAAAATCAAATAAATGATCAAAATAAAACTCTTGAAAATATAAGTGACAAACATAAAATTTTTAAAGCCTAATTTATCACTATAAAAAAAACATTAATACATAATAGATCAAAAGTGACATTTAACCATTTAAGATATAAACTCAAAATAGTCAACTCATTTCATTTCATTTCATTCCTAGTATTTTGTGAAACCACGATTTTTATTAGTTCCTGTATTACTGTGTTTTAATCGTGTAAGGAAAAGAAAGTGCATTATAATTTGAGATTGTGAACAAAGTTACTTGATCAACAGTTATTTTTTATGGTGCTAAAAAAATCAATTTTATTTTTTGGGTAAATGGCCAATTTAGTCCCTGTTGTTTACACTCTTTTACAATTTTGTCTATGTACTATGAAAATTACCTATTTAGTCCATAAATGTCAAATGTCACTACAATTTGGTCCAACCATTAAAATTCTTTCGTCTCCGTTAACGCTCGTAGCCTACGTGGCTCAAACTAGTCTACATGGCAAAACAAGTGTACAAGACGTGTGGACTAAATTGTCATTAAAATTAAAAAGTGTAAAACACCACATAAATCCCTCTCTTGGATGTTTCCTTTTCTAAAAGCCAACCCCACCCACCAGACAATACCCCACTCCTCTCTCCATGTTGTCACAACGCACACCGTTCCCGACTTCGGTTGTGCTTCCTCTAGTGGCCACTTGCGAGAACACAAAGATTTGCCACGTGACGCCATCCCCACCACCCCAGACCCAGAACGCGAACACGATGCACATCCTTCCCGGTGCCGATTATGCTTCCTTCTGATGGTCGTTTACCAGAATGCAGCCAAAAGTGACACAACCAGAGCGATGTGGCAAGAACATGATGGCAGCACAGTGAGAATGCGGTGGATGGTGAGAATACGACACAACCAATTACACTTCTGGTGTCAGTTATCACTTTTTTTTTGGACTAGCTTGTAAGTTAGTAATATTTGTTAGGGATCCATTTGTCGGTAAGTATATACATTTTTGTGGGAAATTTTTAGAAGGAAAGTTCATCTGTATGTAGTTGTTATGTTTGTTGCTTTGAAAATCAATACATTAAAAAAGTGACAATTTAGTCCAAAATGACGTGGAAGGCCATTTAGCACATGTGCACTTGCTATGTGGATGAGTGTGAGCCATGTAGGCAACGTTTGTTAACGGAGACGAAAGAATTTTAACAATTGGACCAAATTGTTGTGACATTTGACGTTTGTGGACTAAATAGGTAATTTTCATAGTACAAGGATGAAATTGTCAGCAAGCGTAAATTATAAGGACTAAATTGACAATTTACCCTTATTTTTTTATGGATAATAAGCAAATTTGGAAACTAATAGGACACAATAGTAGCAGTTGTGTGTTGAATGAGTTTGCTAGATAAACATAAGAACAAATTACAATAATCTGCCTTAAGATTTACTCTAATTACACATGCATCCCCTCCTCTTTTTTGCCTTACACAAAACCCCTTAACTTTTTCATTTTCATTACAATGACACCCCCTCTTTCATAAACAGCGTTAGCTTTATTTGTATTTATGATCATGTGATAGGCACATGTTTTTTTTAAGAAAATTATCCTAAAAATGCCCCATGCCTTTTGTTAACTTTTTTCCAGCAAACATGAAACTCCCAAATCCTAATCATGCCATTTCCATTGATTGAGCTTCTTGTGATTTAGGATCCAACACAAGTGCATAAGTGTTGCTTAAAGCAAAATAATTTGAATTGGAAATTTCTTACAATACAATCTGGCCTAAAAAAATTCAAAACCAAAAGCAAGAAAATTCCAAGAACCAATGAAAGAAAAACAAAATATATCTCAGGATTTCAAGTGCCCCTGAACGATAATGAGGGGAAAAGAAGTAATTGAAGATCTTAAAATGAGGAAAATTAAAGGAGAATATATAATATAAAAATTGATGTAGTAATTGGAGTTAAGTTTACAATGAATATGTGAAATGGAAATGCTTCCCAAGGAAAACAAATGAACCACAGTTGGTAACTTATTTGGAATCAAAATATATCTTTTGAACATGACTAGGTGGGAATGAATTAACTAGGTGGGAATGAATAAACATGACTCAAGAACAATATGACCCCTCCATGAGACAAAACATTACCCCTTCAAATGTTGCATGAACAGTTGGGTTACAAGTGCGAGGTGAAGTCCTACATCGGGTAGAAGTGGAAAGGTTGAGCACCATATAAGTGAGGAGAAGACCTATAAACCTGAGCCTTAAGGTTTTGGGTTAGAGTGTGGAGTCAGGTCTCCTTATGTGGTGGCTCGTGGTCCATAAGTGTACCCCTTGAATCTCCTTAACAATTGGTATCAGAGCCGATGGTTCAAGTTGGTGACCGGCTCAGACGAGTATGCAAGTACTGCAGGTGAAGCGGGGTGGCCAAAATGGCTAGCGGGCCGGGCAAGTACCGCAGGTGGCCATGACTATACTCGTGGAGGGGGAGACTACCATGTGGAAGAGACTCCCACTTGAGGGGGAGATGTGTTGGGTTACAAGTGTGAGGTGAAGTCCCACATCGACTAGAAGTGGAAAGGTTGAGCACCATATAAGTGGGAAGAAGACCCATAAACCTGAGCCTTAAGGTTTTGGGTTATAGTGTGGTGTCAGGTCTCCTTATGTGGTGGCTCGTGGTCCACAAGTGTACCCCTCGAATCTCCCCAACAATTGGTATAAGAGCCGATGGTTCAAGTTAGTGACCGACTCAGACGAGTATGCAAGTACCGCAGGTGGCCAGAATGGCTAGCGACACAGCGTGCCCTGCAGGTGAACGGGGTGGCCAAAATGGCTAGCGGGCAGGGCAAGTACCGCAGGTGGCCATGGCTATACTCGTGGATGATAAAGACTTCCGCTCGAGGGGGAGACTACCATGTGGAAGAGACTCACACTTGAGGGGGAGATGTGTTGGGTTACAAGTGTGAGGTGAAGTCCCACATCGGGTAGAAGTGGAAAGGTTGAGCACCATATAAGTGAGGAAAAGACCCATAAACCTGAGTCTTAAGGTTTTGGGTTAGAGTGTGGAGTCAGGTCTCCTTATGTGGTGGCTCGTGGTCCACAAGTGTACCCCTCGAATCTCCCCAACATGAACTATCAACCCAAAATCGAACCTGTGTCAGAGGTACTGCAAACTAGTCAACAAACCCAAACTTGGGGGGAAAAACCCAGATCTAAAAAATCAGTTTGTAGTTATGGTGCATGGCAACTTTGAAGTCAAAGCCACAAGCAAAGATGATGAATGTGTGGTCTCGACAGTCCTCTTGTTGTGTGTGGCCTCCATGCACTCTATGAACTAGGGCACGCTAGAGAAGTCAAGGTAGTCACAACCCACAGTGGCGCATGCAACCATGATGGGCTTGCTGTGGAGGCGGAATAGGCCCACACAATTAACTGAGGGAGGAAGGAAGAGATGAATCATGCGAGAAGGGTGAGGGAACGAGGTTAGGCTAAAGGATAATTTTGTCATTTATTGAAATAGTCACTTAACACCATCAATTGAGGGGTATCAAAGAAAGGATTTCAAAAAGAGGAAATGTAGAGTAAACCTCGGGAGAAATTGTTGTAATTTACTTTATATATTAATTATGAACTTTTTTTTGTGAATATGGACTTATGGTGCAATGTAGTGATCAACTTGGCACATCACATTATGGTCATAACTCATAAGCATGACGTAACATCAAGCTTTATGCCCTAAGTTGGGCAAAAATTCCTTTCTTTGCAAGTATATGTTGCTCTAATGGTTGTTCATGATATTTTTTTTGAGTCAGCATTGATTGCTCATGATATTGACATATTAATTGATATTATTTGAATTCTTATTTTTTAAAGACTTTTTTTTATTGAAAGTAAGATATATAATGAATATGCTTTCAGAATCAATTAGTATATCAAAGATTCATAATCCAAATAATCATGTTGGTAAAGATTAATAGAATCATGTATGATATGACTCATTCAAAACATCATTATAAACTTAGACTACGACTTTGGTAAAGATGAACATAATCATGATATGATGTATAACATGGATAAGGCAAGTAAAAATTAAGAAATTGTTGATAGTAATCATATATATATATATATATATATATATATATATATATATATATATATATATATATATATATATATATATATATATATATATATATATATATATATATATCATACAAAGAACCGAAACTATTATAAATTTAGCAAGTTGGCTGAGAAATATGCACAGACAATAGCTTCCGAATGAGATAGAGTGGGATTAATCAAAATATGAGTGATCAGACATTAGAGAGTAGCAGTATGAGAGTGTTGTTAAAGTACACCTTACTTCTAATTATAATTAATAAGTAATTATAGTGGGTTGCGGTAATGGAACAATTTAAAGGCCACTTAACATTTAACATATCATGTGCATAATAAGATTGACCTGTGATAGCTCAGAAAAATAAATTTGAGGTGTGATAACTTCATCATGAAAGTAATAGAAAAGATATTGATTCATTAGCCTTGATTTAACTTAATTGTAGCTGGCAGCTAGAAAAAAATTGATATGGTTTAGGCATATCTTGCTCCATTAGCTATATGTTGTTGCAAAATGTGATACGATCTACACTATAAAAAAATTGATTTATAAATATTCATAGATTCAAAATAATACAATCAGAAGTATCTAGAATAAGTACAAAAATATTGTGATTATTCACCTTTCTTTTAACCAAAAAATTGCTTCATGCCTCAATCTATTTTAGACAATTATTTCAATGTCAGTAATAATAATAATAATAGATAGCATAATATATAAAAAAGTCTCACCAAGAATTATGTTTAGGTTTTTACCAAAGATTTTGAAACACTTCCTTGAAAACCATATTAGTAGTTTTGCATTGTGGTTTTTCATCAATTTCATGTATCAAAATCTTCAATCCTTTTTTACTTTGCACTCTTGAAAATGCAACATAAAGTTGGTCATGACTAAATACTGGTTTAGGTAGATATAATCCAATTGATTGAACAGATTGCCCTTGTGATTTATTGATTGTCATTGCAAAAGAGACAACTAATGGAAATTGCCTTCTGACAAGTTTAAAGGGCCATGGTGATTAGGAAGGTGATAAAGACATTCGTGGAATGTACATTGGATTTCCCATGTTCTTCCCAAATATGATCCTAGCTTCAATCACATAATTAGCTAGTTGTGTGACTAACAATCATGTCCCATTGCACAACCCTTTTGCTTGATATAAATTCCTTAACAACATAATAGGAGTCCTAAGCTTCAACTTGATCTTATGATTAGGCAATCCAAATGTTTTCAGTCCATGCAAAAATTCTGGAGTTATTGCTTGAAGAGCTATTGTGTCACATGAATCTGTCAAGTCTATAGTATCTTAACTCAAATATTCTTTTTCAGTGCCATGAATCATTTTCAGGACATACTCATTGATATGATCAACAATCTCAATTGTTGATGCTAAAATAGCTCTAGATTGCAAAAAAAAAAAAAAACCTTCATTTTTGTATTCTTGCATCAGATTTGGGTAAGTGTTGTTGACAATTGCATCAATAGGATCATCAAATTCTATTATGAGAAATCCATAAGGGATTTCAATTTCAACATAGTCGTCATTTGCTCCACCAACTTGTCCATTTCCAACAGCTAGCAACCATTCCGAAAATTGTTGAAGCTCCTCAACACTTGTGTTAGATTGATTGCTTTGTAAGCGCATGTTTTTTGTTAATGTCAAAACTTGGAAATTTTCCCAAAGGTAGGAAGAATTAATTGTAGCATGTATGATGTTTGATTTACTACCTCTTGGGATCAATGGTAGGATCTGTCAAAAATCACCCCCAAAAATGATTACCTTGCCTCCAAAAAGAGCATCACTTTGACCTAAAAAAACTCATGATATCTCTTAAAGTTTTGTCTAAAGTTTCAAAACAGAATTTATGTGCCATTGGAGTCTCATCCCAAATGATTATTTTTGTCATTTTCAATAATTCAGCTAGCTCTGACCCTTGTTGGATGTTACATGTTGAGTTTTGTAACATAGGAACACGAATGACAAATTTAGAATGTGCAGTCCTTCCACCTAGTAATAGCAAAGAAGTTATTCCACTTGAAGCTACTATAAGAACTATTTTCCCTTTGGAATGTAAGCAAGAGGCCAATGTCTTCCACATGAATTTTTTTCGGTGCCATCATAGCCATAAAGAAAATATGAACCGCCACATTGATTATTAACAGCATCCATATTTTTTCATAAATTTCCCTTTGTTCACCTATGTTGAAGAAACTTTAAGCTAAGAGTGTAGAAGCAAGTTTCATGATGAATCAAGATTGATTCAAAGAAGTTTTGATGATAACAAAGGTGATGACAAAAAGCTCAAAGATCAAGAACACTTTATGATAACAAAGATGATGATCTCAAGAATCAAAGAATGAGTTCAAGATTGAATCAAGAACACTTCAAGGTTCAAGAGGAAATTTGATTTCAAGTTCCAAGAATCAAGTTTCAAGATTCAAGTTCCAAGAATCAAGATCAAGATTCAAGACTCAAGATTCAAAAATCAAGAGAAGACTTAATCAAGATAAGTATTAAAAAGTTTTTTCAAAAACTGAGTAGGACATGAATTTTTCTCAAAACCTTTTACCAAAGAGTTTTTACTCTCTGGTAATCGATTACCAGATTGTTGTAATCGATTACCAGTAGCAAAATGGTTTTCAAAAAAGCTTTCAAGTGAATTTACAACGTTCCAATTGATTTCAAAATGTTGTAATCGATTACCAGTGAGTTTGAACGTTGAAATTCAAATTCAAATGTAAAGAGTCACATCCTTTCACAAAAATGCTTTGTGTAATCGATTACACTGATTTGGTAATCGATTACCAATGATAGTTTCTGAACAAATCAAAAGATGTAACTCTTCAAATAGTTTTTGACTTTTTCAAATTGGTTTTAAGTTTTTCTAAAAGACATAACTCTTCTAATGATTCTCTTGACCAGACATGAAGAGTCTATAAAAGCAACGCTTTGTTTTGCATTTCAATATCAATCTATCTTTTCCAATTCATTCTTTACACAAGCAATTTTTCCACATTGATTTCTGAGTCTCTTTGAACTTCTTCTTCTTCTTTCTTTGTAAAAAGCTTTCTAAAGTTTTCTGGTTTTCTAAACCTTGAAAACTTGTGTTATTCATTCTTTTCATCTCTTCTCCCTTTGCCAAAAAGAATTTGCCAAGGACTAACTGCCTAAATTCTTTTTGTATCTCTCTTCTCCCTTTTCCAAAAGAATAAAGGACTAACCGCCTGAATTCTTTTGTGTCTCCCTTCTCCCTTGTCAAAGAATTCAAAACGACATAGTCTGAGAATTCTTTTGATTCTTCCCTTTCCCATATACAGAAGATTTCAAAGGACTAACCGCCTGAGAAATCTTTTGTATCCTCATTCACAAAGTTTCAAAGGTTTAATCGCCTGAGAACTTTGTCTTAACACATTGGAGGGTACATCCTTTGTGGTACAAGTAGAGGGTACATCTACTTGGGTTTGACTGAGAACAAGAGAGGGTACATCTCTTGTGGATCAGTTCTAGTGGAGGGTACATCCACTAGGTTGTTCAAAGAGAAAAAGGGAGGGTACATCCCTTGTGGATCTTTGCTTGTAAAAGGATTTTTACAAGGTTGAAAAGAAATCTCAAGGACCGCAGGTCGCTTGGGGACTGGATGTAGGCATGGGTTGTTGTCGAACCAATATAAAAACTCTTGTGTGTTTGTCTCCTTCTTCCCTACTCTTTTAATTTCCGCTGTGCATTTTAATTCTCGCTTTTACTTTTGGTTAAGTTTCTTTTCTACTCTTTATTTACTTAACAACATAGTAAAAGCCTTAGAGGAGTAAATTTTTAATTAGTAAAGGTTTAGGAATAATTAATTCAACCCCCCTTCTTAATTATTCTGAGGTCACTTCATCCAACAAAGAGGATAATTAAGTTTAAATTAATGGTATGCATTCAGCAGAAGATATAAATATTTTGGTTCTACTAACCTGTTAGAGACTTAAAACAAGTCAGAAATTCTTGCTTCAATTGTTCCATATCATAAGATAGCTCTGTATATATGAATCTATTTCCTAATTATGGTATGATAACACCTTTTGGAAATGACATACATGGAAAATCTTTCAAACTTTTTTTGTTCTTTTGTAATAATTCCTCAATTTGTAAGAAAGAAAAGTTTTGCAGTTGTTGATTATGCATTTGCAAATCTACATCAAAAAGATAGGTTTCATTAAGTGCAACCATATACACAATGTAGATTGTACTTATACATATAAGAATAATATTATTAATAAGCACCTGGGCTATTTAACTTTCTTCTATGATCATGTAAGATGCCATCAATTAAGTAGTGCCATGTTTCACTTCATACATGTTCAGGTCGACTAACACTGTTAGATAAAAGCGTTGTAACAAACAACCTTCTCAAGTAATGATCGAAACCCCAACTATTTGCTTCTCTTATAGCCTGAATGTGCTCACTATCATCTTGAAGAAATCCCATTGCAAATCAAGCTTCACGAAATGAAGGATATTGTATGCCATTTATTATACAAATTTCTTCATAGGTTATTGGTCCTTTGGAAATAGACAACATCATTCTTAAAAAATATAGCTCTCCAGTGCTTGGAGGAACCCAATTTAATCTTCCAATTGTGTATCCTTGCTTCCTTGGTTTCCAACATCTTTTCTTAGCAATATATGTAAACTTGGATACAAATTGTGTGTAACTTAGATCTTTAGCATTAGTGTAGATTTGATTAACTTGCATCCAGGAAGTAAACATAGATTCTTTGACAGATGGCTTTGACAATACTTTATCTATATCTTCATTGTCTTAAAAAAAATTGATTGTTCTCCAGGCAAATGGAAGTATAATCTCTCTACTATAGGTGTTCTTTTGTGAATTGGAAAAGCAAAGGAGAGATGTATCGACAATCAATAAATTGTTTGCACTTGCCATTTTCCTGACTACATGATCCATGTTCATTTTCTATTGGAACAATGGCAGCTGTTATCCTATCATAACACTTATTTATATACTTGAATAAATATTTAATTGAAGTGGATTGATTGCACCATTCAATGTTTAGGTGTAATTGATACTTCAATAACAACTTTGGAATGTAGGGGACAACATGTCTATTGTCCAGACCACAAGGACCATGTATCATATGATTTTTAACACACTCATATAGTTCTGGATCAATCAATTGGTCAAGAATTTCTATTGAAATAATTCTATCAATATCTTGAGGAGATGGGTATTTGCTAGATGGATGTAAAAAAAGAAGTATATGAGCATGTGGTAACCCTCCCTTTTGCCATTTAATTGTGTATACATCTATTTTTCACAGGAAATAAAAAAGTTCACAACATCGTATATGAAAACATAAGTAGTAGACTTCATACCTATGATATTTATATAACTCAATTAATCTAATGGATTATATATAATATCATGAATTGGAATAACATAATTTTAAAAGTAATAACATACTTACATGCAACCACATTGCCTAAAACTTTTCCACTCTTCAAGCCAGTCATTAGTTGCTCAAGCTTTAGTTTAAAAACCCTTGAGACAATATTTGGTCGATCTTGTGGCATTAAATTTATGGATTTCACATCTCTTAAAATTTCTGGCCAACATGGATTACATGTAAACGTTAGAAAGAGATCTTGAAACCCAGCATAACTACAGATAGACATTCCTTCAAAATAAAGTTGGTCCATATATCTTCGACCACCACTGAAAAAAGAGAGCAAGATAATACATTTCCCACAATTTGATGGTTGGGTCTGTTTCTGATATTGAGAGTTTTGTAGTGAACTGTATTTATCAGAACGTAATTGCTTTTGATGAGTTCTTATATAGAATAAGCATTCAGATTCCATCATTATGTAGCCATCAACAATAAAATGTTGGAACAATCTATGTGATATGCACAAAGTTTGTGCTTCAAGGACTCTAGCCTGTAATCTAAATGAATGGAACTCTTTGATTGTGACTTTAGTTCTTTTCCTTTCGTTAGAATCTTTTTGTTCTCTATGTTTCACATCATTTCTATAGCCATCTTCGCCATATGAAAATAATATAGGATATTGCAAACCAAGATAGCTAACATGTAGTTCATTGATTCTTTGTAACTTCCCACTTTGCAGTTGTAGAATAATATCCATGTTCAATGGTTCATTCCCATCACCAGATATCAATGCAGCTATCTCATAAACCTTAGGTAAATTATAGATTTTGCCATCAGTTTTCCTATGAGATATCAATTGCAATTTCAGATCATGTGATTTTTTCTTCTCAAATATTTCCTTTGCCATTCCGAAAGATTTAGCAAAGACATTATGATGGTAAAACATATCTTTTAACTTGGCAACAATCTTTGGATCAAGTTGGTTCCCAAATCTGCATTATTAAACTTGTAAGTTAATATAACCTAAGAAAAAACAATTTATTATTATGACTTTAGTATCTGTTATAAGAATTATAGTTTACCTTAAGCCTCCAATTCTATTTTGGATTTTATTCTCTGTACCATAGATATACAAGTGAGAAAATTTAGGAGGTTTTCCTGGCATTGGTAATAAACTCCCTATTAGATGGCAAGATTGACCTTGAATTCTGTAAGTTGGTGGTCCCTTGTCTTTGTTGAATGATCTGTCAATTTTTGCTCCAGGGGATGTGAAACAAAAAATCATGTTATAAGCTTGTATATTTTCTTGGTAATTTTTGCTTTGCACTCAATCTTTCTCATGTAAGAGTTGATGGAGTATAAGTGGAAGATTCTGAAGATTTGGTAGTTGTATCCTTCCATTTCCAAAACACAAGGTAAATTGTGGTTTTCTTGTATTCTTGTTCTTTCTAATCCTTTCTTCATACCACATTTTGGCATGGCAATGCTGACAAATATGTATGGGATCACCAAGATCAATATATCCTACAATTAGTTACTTGATCAAATTCAATATATGACTCATGAAGTATCAACAATTTTTTTAGTGATGATATATTAAAATTCGCATGTACTATACTAGTATTAAAATGAATTGCCTCAACTTGTTCAAATACTAATAATTGATCCTTGTCAGAATCATCTTCATGGTTTAATTCTATAATATAATTGCATCATATTTTTTATATAAATATCAGCTTTAAAGTTCCTAATATTAATTGTGTCTTATGATCATGTTACCTTCAGATTGTGTACTGAGTCACAAGTAATATAAAACGGTAAGAACCGAGTATTGAATCACATGGAGTTTGTTTCATTTGGAAAAGTGTTCATTCAATAAGTAGACATTTGTATAAAATCGTGAAATGGAAATAAGCATAGGATATAGTAGTAATTCTAAAAATAACTACAAAATTAACTATGTAAATGCGAGAGAGAAACATATGATTAAAATGTTGGGTCCTTCTACTTAGTAACTTGATGCAATTAAGGGTTTTTCTCTATTTAAGGTTGTTTATGTGTTCTATGTTGAGGGAAAATACACCAAACACCAATTCCTCATGTGAATGGACTAATTCTATTTAAACCTCGTTCTCGGATGTTTCGTCAAACTTAGCCTAAACAAATTACATTACGATTACAACATATTAAAAACTAAATCTCTGCACTCCATGTCCATATATACAGTTATCTAGCCCTACTTTATCCAGTTCTAGGGATTCAAAACATTTTCCAATGCTAAAAATCCTAACTTTACACGCAAATGGGTAATCAATCCACAAGCATGCAATAATTAAATGCAGATAGAAGCAATGAACACATCAAAACAACATTAAATAGATAGTAAAGAGTTTTTACATCAAGGCTAAGCAGAAATTTCCAACAAAAGCTTTAGCCTTCCATGGCAAGTTATCACCTTTCAGCTACAATAGGGGTTTTTGGAAGCAAAATTTAGACTACACAATGGTGGGGATGTCTCCCCCACCTCTAGGAACCTAAAAATCACTCTAAAACCTAGAATCTTCTTGAAAGCTGAGGTTTTTGGTGCTCCCTTGTCCTGCTGCGTCTCTCACGTATATCTCTCTTCTTCCAAAAGCTAAAAAAACTCAAAAGACTCCAAACTCTAAAGACTCCCTTTTTTTACGCCAACTTTAGCTTTTAAGGGCTTTCTATCCTCGAAGGCTCGCTTAGTGTCATTTTCGCGCTAAGCACGAGTTAATGATTTTTAGTTGAGTGAGTCAGGCGCGCTAGGCGCCAGAAGAGACAAACGACTCGCTGAGCAAGCTGATGGCGCGTTGAGCGCGTGCATGCATGGTTGATTCTCCTCATTCGCTGAGCGAGCTGATGTCTCGCTTAGCGGATGTTGCTCGCTAAGCGCATATGTCTCACTTAACGAGACACCAACTGCTGCAACCTTCTTATTCTTCATCTTTTCACCTGAAATTGAAGTTAAAAACACATTAATTCACAATGAAGGGAATGTCTATTGCATAAAAATTAAACTAAACAAAAATATGTACAAACCTACAAAAAGAACTATAAATTGGGAAAAAGACAAATTTCATAATACTTTTCAATACAAAAGTTAATCATAAATAACAACTAACATTGAGTTGTTGGTTTAGTTGGACTGATACATGGTTGAAGAGGTTGCAGCAACAAATTGTTCATATATGCACTGAGCTAATATTTTTTAGTAGCCTGCTTTTGTTAACTTGGATGTGCCTTTTTTAGTAGCCTGCTTTTGTTAACTTGGATGTGCCTTTTACTGGGATGAGAATGGATGCCACTTGTATTATGGATAACATTATCATTAGTAGAAGTGATATTATTTAATAGAGTTCTAACCTATGAGCACCTACTCGTTCCTGCTCATTCAAGTAAAATGAACATATTGTCAACTGCATTTAACTTTATTATATGCAAAAGATCAATGTAAGTAATTAAAGTCATAATTATTTTAAACTATAATAACCATTTTTGGTGTTAATAGGCATACGGAGATTTTCCATTGAATGCTTTTTCCTTGTTGCACGCTTGGCATTTAAGATTGCCTTACGTTTTCTCCGTGCTACATCATTTTTTTTTCTTGCTAGTTTTGCTCAACCTCCATAACCTGCAATATTTGAACCCAATGAACTTATAACCTAGACTGCATAGAAAGAATTAGTAATATACTAAGTATAAATATAAAGTTTCTATACTCACGTAGATGGAAGTGGATATAGTATATGTGGTTTTGAGGTTCTTTACTTGTTGAAATCCATGTTGAATGCTCTAAATGGTCAAAAGGAAAAGTTATCAAAAGTAAAGTTGTGTGAAAAGAGATTATTATAATAATATAATTATTTCTTGCTTTCTATTATGATTAACTGGCGTGAGTCTAATATCTTGTTTTCTCAAAACTAATAAAAAAATTATAGTTTCAGTTAAAAATTAAAATGTTTTCTATTTCTAATTTTTTACTATAAATATATAACATCTTAATCAAATTTGATCTATTAATTTATATTTCTTTTCTATAGTTTTAAAAAATTATTTTATAATTATGTATTTTTAATAATTTAAGGTGATAAGCTATAAATTCAAGATACAAACTAAAAAAAGGAACTTTTTAACAATAGAAGGTCTAGGTATTTTGCAAATATTATCATTCTACCAAAAAATTAAAGGATAAATAATGAAGAAGGTTAGAAACTGAAGTACACAAAGGATATCCATAAAGAGAGAGCATGTCATTTCTGTGACTACACAATGAAAGGAGAGCAAGTTATTACAACAACAACAACAACAACAACGCCTTATCCCACTAGGTGGGGTCGGCTACATGGATCAACTTCCGCCATAATGTTCTATCAAGTACCATACTTCTATCCAAACCATTAATTTCGAGATCCTTTTTTATAACCTCTCTTATAGTCTTTTTGGGTCTTCCTCTGCCTCGAATTGTTTGTCTTCTCTCCATCTGGTCTACTCTCCTCACTACAGAGTCTACCGGTCTTCTCTCTACATGCCCAAACTACCTAAGTCTATTTTCCACCATCTTCTCTACAATAGGCGCTACTCCAACCCTCTCTCTAATAGCTTCGTTTCTAATTTTATCCTGTCGAGTCTTACCACACATCCACCGCAACATCCTCATCTCCGCTACACCTACTTTATTCTCATGTTGGCTCTTGACCGCCCAACATTCTGTTCCGTACAAAATCGCCGGTCTTACCGCAGTCCGATAAAACTTTCCCTTTAGCTTGATCGGTACCTTTGCATCACATAACACCCCCGATGCTTTTCTCCATTTCATCCATCCTACTTGAATGCGATGATTCACATCCCCTTCAATTTCCCCATCATCCTGTATTACAGACCCAAGATATTTAAACCGTATGACTTGAGGGATAATATGGTCTCCTATTTTCACCTCTGAGTTAGAAACCCTAAAGGAGAGCAAGTTATTAATGACAAAAAAAAATGCTAAACCCAGGTTACACACACTATGGAAGATAATAGGTTTAACATAAATAAAGAGGTAACTAAAGAGTAAGGGAGGAAGACAACAAAATGAGGTTTCAGCATTCACGTTAACCTTGAAATTGAAATGGACTTGTAAGAGTAAGAGAGTGAAGAGTAATTGGAAATGGAGAGAGGAAGACGAAGAGTAAGACAGTAGAAAGCTATAAAAGGAATTGAAAGAGTAGATGAAGAGGTTAAAAGGAAAACAAAATGCAACGATCCCCTACTCCACTTTTGGCGAGGTCAGAATGTGACAAGAGTTAGGAATTTTTTTTTCTTTTATTTGAAGCTAACCGGTGTGAGTCTAATATCGGATGGTCTTGGGTTCCCATAGTATTTCATAATTAATATTAGTTTCTATAATATTTATTATATCTAATACTAACAATTTAATCAAATTCAATCGATTAATTACAAATTAATATAATCATTAATATGTAATAACTAATTAAACATAATTTCAAATTCTCAGCTTCTCAAAACTAATAAAAAAAATTATAGTTTCAGTCAAAAATTAAAATATTTTCTATTTCTAATTTATTACTATCAATAAATAACATCTTAATCAAAATTGATCTATTAATTTATATTTCTTTACTACAATTTTAACATTATTTTATAATTATGTATTTTTAATAATTTAAGGTAATATTTATGTTTAAAATTATATTTTTAATATCACAAAATTTTACTATACAAAAAAATTAATTTAATATTGATTTGTGTATTTGGCATAATTAATACAAAAAATTTGAAAACATATTTATTTTATATATAATTTCAACTAATATTTATAATTATTTAATTTAATATTCTAATCTATTTTTAAAAAAAATATTGCTATTTTTAAATTATATCTTTTACATTCATTTATAAACCCGCACAAGTGTAGGTAAATATCTAGTGCAGATTAAATCATACTGACATTGTCTAATGTTAATAACATTTTTTTGCTAACTTTAATTTAAGCTGCTTATCAACTTAGCCAATGCTTATCAAAACAATAACATAAGATAGAGTTGATTTGTTACGAACACTCACAAAAGTTCAAATTTAAAAACATATGGTTAAAGTACTACATACCAACATATGGTCCGAATAAAGTACATCTAATAGGCAAAATATTCATAATGTTCAATACAAAAGGTAGGATTAAGTTCAGCAGTCTAAACATCTTCATTAGGTGGACTTTGTTCACTATCATTACTCCGATGATAGCTTGATTGTGGTAAATTTGTTGCACCACAGTTAGCCAAAAAATCTTCCGTTTGCTTTCTAACCCATTCAACCAATGTAGCTCAGAGGCTGGTTGCTTTAGAATCATATAAGAATTCTCTAAGAAAGATTTTTCCCCTATTTTTTGAGCTTTCACCTCATGTTGAATTGTTCCATATTCCTGTGTATGGAACATTCGTAAGACTTGTTTATCATGACAAATTTGATCCACAACATACCCATTGTGAATACATAGATGTCACACACACTCTCTAGCTCCTCCATGACCTTTTTTTACCAAGAACAATAATTCCTTTCCAATAAGTGACTTAAGAATCATTGGAGGTTCTTTTTGAGCTTGGATCCTAGAACATTAAATAAATTTCATTAGAACATTGAGTTGGTTAATTACTCAATTGTTACAAATTATGCATGATTTATAATTAAAAATATACCTCTAGAGATAAGATCGGGTCATGGCATGAAACATTAATTTAACAAACGACTAACATCAGAAGGTGGAAGTTTGAACCATACAGTACCAATCTCATCATATACCCGGACTTTGATAGAGTACCTTTTTTTTTTAAAAAAAAGTACTTACTCTTTTATGTAATAAATTATCATGAAATACATTTATTGCATGTTAACTTAGAATAATGTACCTCAAAATAATTGGGATCCTGTAGTCACCTCTTGCATGGTCAATATCATTATATTGCCTCATCCTTTCTCCATCTAGGTACTTCCACCAAGGTTCATTATCTATGAAGGCATCATTTTTGTCCAAAATACACAAAGGCCCCCCTTTGTAACAATGAGAGAATAAGATTAATTATTTATAAGGTCAGGCTTCACATTAAATTCTAATTTTAAACTATTGAAACTATTAATAAACTATGCTTACCCAACCAATCAAATGCAAATCTCCAATTTTCTTGTGATAATTGTTGAACAGATATTTTTCATACAAATTAGCTCTTACTGTTCCCACAGTTAATTGTTGGACCTTGACCTCCATGTTAAAGTCATTCTCCATTATACTGATAGATTTAAACTAAATTTTAGAATTTTAAAGAGGTAATACAACTAAATTGTAATTACCATATACAATACAAATTATAATTTAGAAAATGTATTGGATCTATGTACCACTTATAAATTTCTATCTGCTCTGGGATATCAGAATTATATCTTACTTGTGTGACTTCAGCTACAGATTCAATATATGATTCTCTTGTAAAATATAAATAGCATTCTTAACATTGTATCCATCTATAGATGCATATATCTACTATGTCAAAAATATTACCACAAAATAAAGCTCCATGCACTCTAATTTTTGCATTTTTGATTGCAAAAGAAGGGATTGAACCATCATTATCCTTAAAGTAATCATTAACTTTGGTGACATAATCATCACATAAAACGCATTCAATAGTAGTCCTACAACAAATGATAATAAAATCTCACTTACCATTCCTGGAAAAAAGATTGTGAATTAACATGGTTAGTTCTGAGAATGATATACATAAAGGGATTATATACATACTTTCCATTCAATACTTGCAAGAAGATAAGACGAATTAGTTTACCATATAAAAATGTTTTTCACAGGATGTTCCCGTAATGAAGCCAACAACATCTGTACAATTAAAATAAAATAATTAAATCTGTGAGTAATCTTACTCATAAAATGCAGCAGAATAGAAAAAAGTCATAATTTCGGAAACACTACCTATCAAGTGATTTGGAATATGTGTAACATTCACCGGATCTTCAAGTGGTACTGGATTAAAACAGTTTGCAGTAATTTTTTCATGTTCCATGTAGGTAACCATGGAATACCTAGTGATTTCAATCTTATAATCATGATTTACTACTCTGTCGGGCCCTAAGTTGGCCATGACACTTACATTAGCAAAAAGATAGACTTTCCCTTGGATATCCAGATGGAGAAGATTATATATATCTTCTCATGATGATGCTTGTATCTTTTGACCCTGGTTAATATTGTTTAAATGACCACAACATATAAGTTATTATGTTGAATAGTAAGTAAATAGTTAATAAGACCACATTAGACATAAATTTAGGATTAAGGTTACCTCACTATCAAACAGTATCATGTGAAATTTTCCAATCTGATGGTCTCTAATATTTTCAACAACATACCAGAATTTACTAACTTTAGCCTTCACGGCCCATGAATATAAGGAATAAGTGATCTCTTTGAGTTTGATTTGTGAAGTCCCCATTAAAAGCTTACCTTCAACGCGCATTTAAGTCAACCTATTTTAGTGTAACATCTAAAGTATAATAACTTCAAATGGATATATTAGTTAGGAAAAAAAAATTACACACATGGTGATGTGATCCTTACTAGGAGCGGATCGCTTGATACAAGTTACAAAGTTTTGGATGACACCACTTCCAGAGAGGGAAGATAAGTCATGGTAGACGCCACAAGGATTACCTTGATAAGTCTGAGATTGATTCAACAAGAAACTCAGAGAGAAGCTCTCACCAAATTTTATCAAATGCCAAAAGTCATTCAATTGAAAACAAAATCCATACATATAGTGTATCTGAACGAAAAGATAGAAATAAACATAGGCCTTCAAAACAGTTTGGGCCAAAATTACAACGAAAAAATTATAAATAAAAGAAAACATATTTGGCATGGGCCTTCATATTAGTATGGGCCTTCAGCAACAATTAATATTCTTAGTAGTGTCTCTGCCTCTAGGCCTTCATCCTTCTCCACTTTGACCTTGTTAAGTATGTCTGTTACCATTTGTTAGAAGGTATCCACTAACTGTTTGGTCCTACTCCTGGTCATAGGTCCCTGTATTTGGGCAGTTTTAGGATTTTTATCATTCCCTCCTTCTTGGAAAGCATTTGCCCTCAAATGTTCAGAATCATCACCTGGAATATCGATCTTGTAAGCATTGTCATTGATCCTCTCTAGTGCTTGGAAAGGTCTGTCTCCTCTAGGTTGAAGTTTGGACTTCCTTTGTTTAGGGAACCTCTCCTTCCTCATGTGTACCCAAACCCAATCACCTAATTCAAGTACCACTTCCTTCCTATTCTTGTTGGCTAGCTTGGCATAGCTTTCATTCTTCTTTGCAATTTGAACCTTCACCTGCTCATGCAATCTTTTCACACGCTTAACTTTAGCATATGCATCCTTATGCTGAGTCTCTTGGGGATTGCTTTTGTAAGCTGGCCTGTTAGGCAATGAAGCTCTTGGAAGGAGGTCAATTTGATGTTTTATGCCTCTTGAAGGTGGCAGTCCATGAGGAGTCTCCTTGGGAAAGACATCTTTAAATTCCTACAATAAGAGTTCAACACTAGGAGATGCAAAAATCGTTAACTCATTAGAATTATCAACAGAAACTCTATTATCTTTGCAGTACAATAGATAGAGCGGCTCACAAGCAAGTAACACTTTCCTCACTTCACTCGCCTTTGCTACACAATTAAATTTTCTCTCATGTGTATCACTTTTTCTATCATGTGTATCACTCTTTCTCTCAAGTGAATCACTCTTCTTTTTCCTATTCCTCTTTGGTACTTCACTTTTTTCTCTCTCTTGTTCTCTTTTTTCTCTCATTCTGATTTGGTCATCACACACTTCTCTAGGGGATAGAGGTTTAAGAATAATCTTCCAGTCATGGTGCTGGAAAGAAATCTTGTTGGTGAAGTCATCATGCACTGCTTTGGTGTCATACTGTCATGGTCTTCCTAACAGTATATGAGTTGCCTCCATTGAAACCACATCACACAGCACCCTATCATTGTATCTTCCAATGGTGAGACACACCTCAACCTGCTGAGTCACTTTTACCTCTTCATCTTCACTAAGCCACTAAAGTTTGTATGGCCTAGGATGGGGCTTAATATCCAAATTAAGTTTGGACAATAACCTGGAACTTGCAACATTGGTACAACTTCCTCCATCAACAATTAAAGAGCAAAGCTTACCATTAATCGTACATCTGGTGTGTAAAATATTTTCTCTTTGGGTGTTATCTTGTGGCTGCATCTGACTTCCCAAGAGCCTTCTCACCATTAGCATATCACCCTGCATAGCTTCCTCCTCAAGCTCTTCTTTCGCTTCTTCTTCTTCTTCTTCACTGATTTCAGATTCACTGGTGATTGCTCCATCTGCCTTCATGATCATGGTCCTCCTAGTTGGACAGTCAGAAGCACTATGTCCTCTGCCTAAGCATTTTATGTTTCTGGTACCAGTGTTAGATGATGAAGCAGAATTATGCTTGGTTTCAGCACTGGACACTACTGACTTTCCATGTGGATTGGACGAGTTGTCTCCCTCCTTCTTGGATCTGTTGGTCCAATTCTGGTTGAAATTGTTGGATGAGTTCCTTGTTGCTGCAATTTTCCTCTTCAACTGCTGCTCAACCAGGATTGCCTTATGCAGCAAGTCATCTAACTCCACGTACTCCTGTAATTCAACAACATCTCTGATGTTAGGATTTAGGCCACTCAGAAAATGAGTCATTGTGTCCTTAGTGTCCTCTTCAATGTTGGCCCTCACTAGCGCCATCTTTATCTCCTTGTAGTCCTCTTCAAGGATTACCTCGATAAGTCTGACGTTGGTTCGACAAGGAACCCAGACTGAAGCTTTCACCAAATTTTATCAAATGCCAAAAGTCATTCTATTGAAAACGAAATCCATACATATAATGTATCTGAACGAAAAGATAGAAATAGACATGGGCCTTCAAAATAGTTTGGGCCAAAATTACAACGAAAAAATTATAAATAAAAAAGAACATATTTGGCACAAGCCTTCAAATTAGTTTGGGAATTCAGCAACAATTAATATTCTTAGTAGTGCCTCTGCCTCTGGGCCTTCATCCTTCTCCAATTATATCTTGTTAAGTATGTTTGTTATCATTTGTTGGAGGATATCCATTGACTGTTTGGTCTTACTCCTGGTCATAGGTCCCTATATTTAGGCAATTTTTGGATTCTTATCACCTGGTTTCAGAATCACTTCAAAGAAGGATCTGGAGTTTAAGTTTCACAAGGTCCTATAGAGGCACATCCAAAATGTATTGCATACAAGGTTTATACAGAAAAAACTTTATTTTTCTCCCTTAACCTATATTGGATATTTAATAGGCATAACAAATATAAGGTGTAAGTGAATGGACCATGGTCTTCTAAACATAGGGAATAGTATTTGTTTAGTATAGATTATGATTACACTACTGCGTAACTATAGCAATTGTCCTTTCATCTACTCAATTTGATTTGAGTAGGCACTGCATTTTTTGGGGAAAGGTGTTTCCACATGAGATACATATCACATTTCTTACTTAAACTATTAAACTATTTGAAGCCCTTATATATATAATACATTTAAAGCTTAAAATAAAGATGAATGCCTCCTACAAGTTTCTAAACTTAATATAGTATTATCGTAAAAACTATTCTAACTATTTAGAACTATCAATCGTATCAGTGTTACTTTAGCTAAACATTTATTTCAGTATATGGTATTGCACTATCAGATAGTCAAATAAAGTAGTTTGACATAACAACTGTTAATATCTAGGTATAAGCCTTAATGATATTGAGTCTAATGATATACAAAGAGAGTTGCCTCCATCATGGATTAAGACTAAATAGATAGTATTCATAGCCATTTATGAAGCATAGTAAAAGTAGATATTAAAATCCATTTATTAGAAACATTTTATAACATATGCTCTGATGCAATATGAAACATTTCATAGTCAATAAAGCATATTTTATATCTTAGTTTAAGCATGTTAGATAGTTGCTTATATAACACCAGAAAAGGTTGATTTGGTGAACCATCACCATAAGTATTAACATATTACACCACCCAAAATAGAGCAATTTTGTTGAACCATCACCATAAGTATTCACATATTACAAAACCCAAAATAAATAGTTTTTGTGAACCATAACCATAATTAAGTACACACATATTTAACAACCACAAAAGGTAACATTAAACAACCCAAAAAATAAGCAGGCTTCAAAATCCTTCTAATTTCCCTCCAACCATGTTTTACTCAGACTTTATATACTTGGATAATTTGGAAGAGGATAATTGAATTGTTGGCAGGTCTTCAAATGGTACTGGTTCCAGCTAAGATTTAGAGACCACTAATTCTCTCTTTGCAGGAGTCACTGAAATTCAGGATCAAACTCTCCACTAGCTAATAAGGATTGTTGTTGTGGCAGTATATAAATACAACAAATGTTACCTTATGTGTAAGTTCAGTATTAATAAACATAGGTTAAACCAAAACTTACAGTATAAACTAAATCATCACTCTTCTTCATAGACAAATCTAACATTTCAGGTTCAATTTCAGGAACCTATAATTAAAAAACAATAAAAACTCATTATTTTCAACATGGTCTCATTATAAACCATCAAGATTTTCAATTCTATTGACCTCATTTGCGGGAAGTCTCCTCAATATTGAGATAATTAAATCTTCATCATCTGATATCTGTGGCATAGAATACTGGGTATTGTTCGGCATAGCCTTAAATCTAAAAGCTATCTTTTCCCAGTATTTTATCAATAGCCTCTAGAATGTCCCTTGGATCAAATTCACGTTCCTGCCAACTCAAACATCAAATTTAAATATATAAAAAATGTAAGTTGACTATGATTATTTAAAGTAGGAATTATTAAAAGAAGCACTATTAGATTTTTCAGTTGGACCTAATCAATCATGTGTTGTTTATTCTCACTTGCACTTTCTTTATCCCATAAAGTAAAGTTGGTAGTTTCATTGGGTTGGGCAACTCTCACTTCCAATTGAAACCTATATAATATAAGATAACTTAACTTGAGTTATAAATGATTTAATCACACATCAATTGGAAACATATACATAACCTATGTAACATAAGAAACAAAAGGTTTAAACAAAGAACCTAGACACAGTTGTTGCACTTTCATTTCCACAACCTTGACAAGTTTATGAAAATTTCTCAGTCAACTTTCTTGTTACATTTTGGACAACCCTCGTATATCCAACCATTGGCAATTGAGAACTTGGTTATTGTGGCAACAATTACACAAACATATTCCCAGCAAAAAAATATTTAAAACTTTTAACATCACAGTGTTTATACATCATTTTAATAGTGAAATCTAATAAGTATTCAAAATCAATCCTAGCAAATAAATAGTTAAATATAGAACAAATACATTTACCTTTTTCAACTCCCAATGTTCACTCAATGGTTTCACTTGAGCATTATAAAGAAATCTATCCTCTGAAGTAATTTGTGAAGAATAAGAGATTTCACTCATCCTTTGACTGAAAGTCACAAGGTTTAGTTGACTCGGATCCAATCTACAATAGAGATATCTTTATTTTAAACTATTCTATAAAAAAAAAAAAAGTATTTGTCACAAACTCAATGTATTGGTCCCAAAAATTAATATTTTATTGAAGAAAGAAGTTTGATTCATAATTAGTACCCATTTTTATAATCTTCAATGTCCTTCAAATCTTCATTGATAAACACTCTAAAACCATACATTGAGTTTTGAATGGAAATTGCATAAGCCCCTACATATATATTATGATTATTAAGGCAAGCACAATATAATCTATAATTTGGGTACATAAATTAGAAGTGAAATTGAGGCTATTATTCAAGAAATAATGACCTCGTGCTTCCTTAATTTTTGCCCGATGAAGTAGAAATATAGCTGGCCCATTTTCGTGTTTGTCCAAATAATCTTTCAGCAGGAATGCAAAATCCTCACATAGAGTAAAAGTGACAATGGTGCCACTATTAAAAAACAAAACATAATAACTATAGTCAATTATATGGAAAATTAGAAATATTTCAATTGAAGACTAAAATTAGAATGATAGAAAATATCTCACCACTTATCCTTCATGGTGAACACCACCTTTTTGGGTTTCCCATCTAGGCTCCATTACAATACATCAATTAACTCTCCGATAACATCTGCTCATGATATCAATTTTTATTAACTTTTGAATACAATGGGTGGACTTAATAAGGAATAAGTAATAAACATACCTATTAAGTAGTCAGGATTGACACTGCCAGTAAGAACATCATCAAATAGTGTAAAATCATACACCATTTTTCGATATCATTGGAAAATCCTACTCTTTAATTTTTGTGGCTTTGACAAAGTTTAATTTAAAAGCATGCTTTGTTGCCCTAAACTGTCTAGTATTGTTTTCAACTTCAAAATTTTGTATCATATATTTCTTGTCCATTTTAACAATATCATTCCACTTTTCAGGATCAACATTTTTAATTTGAGTAACAATCTTATCAGCCTATGCAAAATATTAAAAAAAAAGTGATATAAGATGGTAATTATTTGACAATAAACCTTAATAATCTATATTATACCTTCTCATCCATCAAGATCATTTCAATGTTAAACCTTGGAGCTCTTGGAACATTCCACATATTAATCACACGTACACGAATTCTACAAGTCTCCTTTTCATTAGTAATGTCCATAATGGAGTTGGGCTTACGTGCCATGATGAACTATTACATAGATAAGCATTAAAACATGACTAAATAAATAATCTATAAACTCAAGATACAAAGTAAAAAAAAAAAAGAACTTTTTAATCTACCAAAAAAGGATAAACAATGAAGTTAGAAACAAAAGTACACAAAGGATATCCATAAAGAGAGAGAATGTCATTTTCGTAACTATACAATGAAAGGAAAGCAAGTTATTAATGACCCAAAAAAATGATAAACCCAGATTACACATATTATGGAAGATAATAGGTTTAACATAAATAAAGAGGTAACTAAAGAGTAAGAGAGGAAGATGGCAAAATGAGGTTTCAACATTCACACTAACCTTGAAAATGAAATGGACTTGTAAGAGTAAGAGTGTGAAGAGTGAATCGAAACGGAGAGAGGAAGACGAAGAGTAAGCGAGTGGAGAGGTATAAAAGGAATTGAAAGAGTAGATGAAAAGGTTTAAAGGAAAACAAAATACAATGATGTCCTACTCCACTTTCGGTGAAATTAGAAAATAAACAAAAGAGAAGATATGCTACTCTATACTCTTTGAACACAAATGTTAAGACTTTTAAATGGACTAATGGTCAAATTGGTACTTTGGACATTTTAAGAGTTTACAATATTTGTTTGGTTTTATTTGATGCTAACTTTGAATTAGAATGTGACAAGAATTTGGATTATTTTTTTCTTTTATTTGAAGCTAACTTTGAAGGAGAAGGTGACACATATGTATGTAGGTACATTCTTTTACTACAAAGAGTAGATACTTACCCATTTTAATTATTTTAGTTATTACATATAAATTTTTTACTTCATTTTAGTTCTTATAATTTTGAACAATGGAGACTAAAATAAATTTAAAAATATTCCTATAGGGATTAAAACAATTAATTTCCGATTAAAGGAACTAAAAACTTAAAAATTATATAAGTATTGTGAGCATGAGGTTTTGTTTCGAGATTTCCTTCTATTTATTAAAGGAAAAAAATATGATATTGAAATTTTCTTATAAAATTAAAATAATAAATTCATTCACTATTTATTTTTATTCCAATAAAATAAATTTAGAAACTAATTAAATCAACTATAAATTAATTGAAATAATTAGTCAAATATAACCTCATGAAAGAAAACACTTGTTAACATTATTCATATTTTATTCAAGATATTCAAAGAATATTAATTATATAATTAAGAAGAAATAAAAATAAAAAATACTATTTTTCATTGAATAAAAATGGCAACAATTATTACGTTTAAGACCTTACTAGTTTCGAAATCAAAATAATTTTCTTAAAAAAATTCAAAAAATATTTTTATTAAAATATATTCATGCATAGCTAAATATAATAATTTTTTTTGTTTTATTTATCTATTTTTATAAGAATTTTTTCAAATTATCTTTTGCATTAATTAATTTTTATCAAAATAATCCTTATTGTTTTGTAATAGATATTATATATTTAAAAATAAATATATTATCTCTATTAAATAAAAAGACTAATGCTTAAACTAATTAAGTGTGAAAAATAATTAAGTGAAAAAAGAAAAATTATGAATCTCAATACACTTAAAAATAATTTTTGTAAAATAATATAAATTTTTAATAAATTTAATACTACTAATCATAACTAATTTTCTTAAAGAAATATGTGAATTAGTTTAATGACTCTTGGATTTAAGAGGGAGTAATTAATAAACTCCTACCTTTATTTTTTAACGTATTTTAACACATTTTTTAATTTTTTTTTATTAATTACTACTCCCACCATTTATTAGGAAGCACTATATAGAAATTGGTAAGACTTGCTAGTTGCTAGTTGCTACTAGGCGGTTAGAAGTTTAAGCCTCGTTGACCTTAATTAGTGACTTCACCCTTTTCATTGATTAGGTAATAAATGAGTCTACACACTTTAATTTCTCAGTAAACAGGGATTAGGGAAATCAAATCTCTCTACCCAATAGCCTTTGCACGTGTACCCCCTCTAGTTTCGCTGCTACTATAATCCCAATTATCACCTTCTTAATCCCAATTTACTCATAAACTCAATAATAATAAATAAATAAACTGAACGATTCAATTCAACGTTGAGCATTGCCATCACCATCATCACCCTTCACTACCCTCTTCATTCTTTCTTTCTAATTCTAGCTTCCAAGCAACTCAACATTATTAGATTCAAAGTTTCGTCACAATCTTCCACTTTCTCTCTCTTTGACTTAGAGAGAGAGAGAGAGAGAGAGAGAATGAAGCTCTCGTCGTTGCAGCAGAGCTACCTCAACCGCCGGAGCAACAGCTTCAGAGGATCGCTGCCGTTGGACTCCTCCGCCGAAGTCTCCGGCAAGTCGCCGGCGGCGAGCACCTCCTGGCTCCTCCTCCACGCCGCGTGCTGCCTCGTCAGCGTCGTCATCGGCTTCCGCTTCTCCCGCCTCGTCTTCCTGTTCCTCTTCTCCGCTGCCTCCCGCGGCGGCGGCGAAATCTCCGCTCCATTCGTCGTGCATTCCGCCCTCGCCACCGCCAGCCCGATCGCGAAGAGCATCGCGGCGACTCCGGCGAACCATACCGCCGCCGCCAGGCGTGTGGTGGTCGGGCGGCACGGGATCCGAGTCCGGCCGTGGCCGCATCCGAATCCGGAGGAGGTGATGAAGGCGCACCGCATAATCGAGAGAGTCCAGAGGGAGCAGAGGACGCTGTTCGGAGTGAAAATGCCGAAAACGGTTATTGCAGTCACGCCGACGCACGTGCGCACGTTCCAGAAGCTTCACTTGAGCGGCGTCATGCACTCGCTCATGCTCGCGCCGTACGAAGTCGTTTGGATCGTCGTGGAGGCCGGACACGTCACCAATGAGACCGCTTCCATTATAGCCAAGTCAGGACTCAGAACCATCCACGTTGGCTTCAATCACCGAATGCCGATTTCGTGGAACGATAGACACAAATTGGAGGCTCGAATGCGCCTTCATGCTTTAAGGTCAACATTTCTGCCTTTTTTTTTTAATTCCAATGCTTATATTTTCAATTTGAGATATACTGATTTTCCCGCTAATTGGCGCATAAGACACAATTGCTCCACATAATGAATAGTTTGTTACCTATAATAGTCTTACCTGGCTCAAATAGGATTGCATCCGTTTGAAGATTAAAATTAAAAGCATTTGTAATTGCATGGTTTTGAAGATTTAGTTTGTTGTTATTTAAAATATTTGATTTGATTGATTTGTCGTCGGGTGGAACAGGATTGTGAGAAAAGAGAGGCTGGATGGAATTGTGATGTTTGCGGATGATAGCAATATGCATAGCATGGAGCTGTTTGATGAGATTCAAAGTGTGAAGTGGATAGGTGCAGTTTCGGTTGGGATTCTTGTCCATTCAGGTGGTGCAGATGAATCTTCGACCCTACAGGGTGAGGAGGAGGCCCCGCCAATGCCAGTGCAAGGTCCTGCTTGTAATGCGACCAATAATTTGGTTGGGTGGCATACCTTTAATAAGTTGCGATATGCTGGCAAAAGTGCAGTTTACATAGATGATCTGGCACCTGTGTTGCCCAGAAAACTTGAGTGGGCTGGGTTTGTGTTGAATTCCAGGTTGCTTTGGAAGGATCTTGATGATAAGCCGGACTGGATTAAGGATCTTGAAGAGTTAGATGGGATTGATGAGGATATAGAGAGTCCACTGTCTCTGCTCAGGGAGACTCATGTGGTTGAACCACTTGGGAGTTGTGGACGCCAGGTTTTGCTTTGGTGGCTGCGGGTTGAAGCTCGCACAGACAGCAAATTCCCTGCTCAGTGAGTCATCTTCTCTCAATTACCTATGATTTACTGTTATAAAGTTTCCCCTTGAAACAGCTTACTTGACTGGTATAAAGAAATAGTACTTAAGTTAAGTCTATATTGTTCTTTTTAGTCATATATGTGATTTTGTGTGGGATTAGTTTTGTGATGCTGCTGGTGCAACAGATGAAAGCTAGAAGTCGACATTAACAGAAAATTAGAGTGTTCAACACTTTAGATTGAGATATTTAATTTTCTTGGTAGTATGCTAAAATAAAAGGATATACAATGCAATTGGTGTTTCTATGGTTAATATGAACCTGACTGCATTACTTCAATTGGCTACTGATCAGTAGAAGATTCAGATTCATTGCTGGCATGCGAGTGTCCAGCCTTGATTTTGAGTCAATTCGTGAACACTATGTAAGAGTTCAACCTTCACTACTAACATGTGACTATGTAGTGCCTAGCCTTAATTGTGGACTTATTTGTTACTGCTGTCTGCCTTCATTGTTGACACATGAGTTCACAGCCTTTGTTGTAGACCTTTCTATTGATTCTCCTGCCTTTGTTGTAGACCTTTCTATTGATTATCCTGCCTTCATTGTGGACATATAACTGGTCAAGTATGAGACCTGGTTCACTCAACCAAATCTCACTGAAACTTGACTACTAGATCACCTCAAACATATACTAGTATTTTGAAAGGGTTTGTTTATAGCAAACTTAAAGCTTAGTAAGCTCTAGTTCGATGGGCAATGTCAGAATGTCTCATAAATATCAATTTTGTATTTAAGAATTATTTGGAGTATTTAATAATATTTAGATTGTATCCTAAAACATTTTAGGGTTTCTTAAAGATTATCTCTTAGGACTAGTTTCCCCATTTTCTAAGTTTCAATAGTACCTAATATTTCATTATTTGTTTTTCTATTTAGTTAGGGTTATTAGTATGAGAAAAAAAGGTTATGCACTGACAGTGTAAAAAGTTTTACATAGTCATCTAATCGCAATCCACCATATATGGTAAGTTTGTTGACTTTTAAAATAATGATCTTAAAATAATTCAAATGGTGATTTGTGATTGAATGATGGTATAAAGCTGTTTTACACCATCAATGCATAGACATTAAACTCTATTAGTATTAAAAAAAGTGAGTACTTTAGGTTTTAACATAACATTACATCTTATTGTAGACTACACAATTTCAACATTGCATGATCATAATGATATATTCTACCTCCATTCCATATGTATCGATGTTTAAGGATAAAGCACACAGATTAAAGAGCATTTACTATATGTGAAATATTGTTGTATTTGGACTGAAGTATTCTTATTTAATATCCCATTACTTGTGATAAATTACTATTGTAGCAATTATTAAATAGGGATATTGGGGGGGAAAAATTTAGCAAGACTTTATATTTATAAAATACCAATAGTTTTGAAAAAAAAGAAGGCTAAAACATCAATAGATATGAAATAGAGGTAGTAGTAGACACGTATATACTACTTAATAAGGAAATATAATGTGGTTGAGGGAGATTACAGGCTTTTCGGTGTAGATTGCAGGCTTTCCATGTGTCTGAACTCAAAATATCAAAATTATAACAAGGAATTTGTGATATAGTGATTTATTTGGTGCTAGGTACTCCATTAGCTCCAAATTGCAGAGAAATAGGTTCAGTTAAGTCCTTTTATATCACATGTTAAATCAATATCAATAACTTGAACCATTTTTTGTGATAGCTGATAGCTCCTTTAAATAGAATTGTAGATGGGTTCTGTTACTTGTACCCATTTCTCCAACAACTCTCATTGCCACTATTCAATTAATTTTCTTTTTTCATTCTCTTCATTTTTCTCCTACCTTTGGCTCATAAAGCTTGTGTTAGCTTGTGAGATAATTTTTCTTGTGCAACAATCATTTCTCATTGTAGATTTCCTTTTCCCATCAAATGCTAGAAACTACAGGACACAAAAGTCATGTTTGTTTTCACACTTAGCTGAACTCTTTAGAAGAAAACCAAATAGCATCTAACTGTACAACCCAATGTTGTTAGATGGAAATTTTTAGTTGATATCTTAGAGAATATGCCACTGGATTTTTGTCCATGACTTCCTGAATGTTTGATGGTGAATGTTGGGCTTAGGATCTCTGTGTCTTTGTCCAGTGAATTATCAGAATATGCTACTGTACAACTTGTCCATGACTTCCTGGATATTTGATTGTGAATGTTGAGCTTAGGATCTGTGTCATAGTCCAGCGAATTTTCAGAATATTTTCCTACATTTGTATGTGTAGTCACTTGTCATAAAAGCAAGTATTCTGGCATCATCTTTTCTAAAGTTCTTCACTCAGTGAATGCAAATAAAAAAGTGAACAGTGATTAAAATGCTAACTATAAATTAAGTTATACTCCCTCTGGTCTCAGATTATAAGTAAAAAAAAAATTATTTCACATTATTAAGAAAATTAGTTGACTTAATTAAATTGTGTCAATCCCAATTAAAAAATAAACTTTTTTCCTAAATTATTCTTCATTGGAATTTGATATCAAGCATAAAAAATAGTCTTCGGAAATAAAACCCCTATTATATGAAAAGTATTTTGAAAATAGTATCATTAAATAAGGCGAAATTAGTTAAGATTTTTTTATATTTGAGACCAAGATACAACGAATTTGTTTGCTTACATTCGAGACTGGAGAGAGTAACTTGTAAGGTCCTTTAACAGTGAAAAACTGTTGATGTTATTTATCATTTCTGTTTTACTCATTTCAGGTTTTTTCAACAAGTGATAATTTTGAAGAACACATGGTTGTGTGCTCATAAAGTTAAACTATTCTTATATGATCTTACCCATGATTATTCTTATAGTTGATTATAATCATATATTCATGACCTTCCGTTGTTTTTTCTTGGTTTTCATTCTTCATTGAGTTGTTTGTTGTTTGACTTCTGAAATATCAACCTGCCAGCTACTTAGTTCCCTCAAAATCTGATGTCATTTTTCAAATGTGTGGAGTATGATATCTCTTTTTGTTTCATCCCTATAATTTCTCTGAAAATTTTTTATATATACGCATGCCCTATGTTTTTCTTGGTTTCTGTTTTCATTTACTTGTTTCTTCTGTTAATAGTTTGTTTCTGCCAGCTAATACCCTCAGAAAAGTCATTTCTCAAATTTCATGGCATCATTTTTTTTCATCCCTTCAATCTTCTCTGAAAATCATGAAGTTTATTTTCAGGGCACATCTCAATCAGATTCATCCAACAAATATAACCCGGTTCATATCTTCTTAGAACTTTAAATTACCATGTTTTCGGTGCATATGAGCATATCCCTGACCATTTGATGCAATTTCATGCAGATGGATAATCGACCCTCCTCTGGACATCACAGTCCCATCAAAACGCACTCCATGGCCAGATGCTCCTCCTCAGCTCCCAATCAATGAAAAAGAGCTACTTGGCACACAAGATCAGACGACCAAGCATTCTACAAAGACTAGAACATCTAGATCGAGGCGCACTCGAAGTAAGAGAAAGCATGATGCCAAAGTGATAGGTGTGCAAGTCTCTACACATTCTGAACAAAACTGAAATGTTAATATGTGCATTTTAGAAATACACTGTGCCTTGTGGTTACGAAACTGCTGCTCCTCGTTGACAAGAATCTGGATTGAACAGATGAAGAAGCTCATGTTCTTACTGGATAGGAATAGGAATAGGAATAGGATTCATATACTGCGTGTAGTTACTACGGTGGACCAGCATATGTGCATTCGAGTCTGATTTCAACAATTTTTTTCTATATTGTTTTTTCCCTCATTTTTTTGTTGGGGTGATATATATATTTGTTCGCCTGAAAGGTAATGTCAACTTTGTTCTGCAGCATTTGCTTCATCAGAGGAAGCTTGTATAATTTTTCTTCAATCTTTTCAATGAAATAGAAATTCTTCTTCACAGGAATATATCCACAGTTGCCTTTTCTTTTCATTTTTTTTTTTAAATTTGTTTGTTGATTCCTCTTCTTGTTTTCCTCAACTGGTAGATTTCATTAGTCATAGTAGAGTTACAGAGTTATCCACGAAGCTCCTCACAATCTCACATAGGCCATAACCCTTACACGGCGAATCCATGAAAACTAAGTCAAGTTTTGTAAATGGAATTGTTATTCTGTACCTTGTGTTGGATTATCAATTATCATCTAAGCACATATACATTTTTAATGTAAAGACACAACATTTTCAAAGGTACATTTTATACACGAGTTAAGTAATCTTGCCAAATAAGAATTTTAGTACTTACGAAAAATCATGCCTAACTTCTCATGTAAAAACATAGTAAAAGAAAAGCGTAGAATGATTTTGTTTTATACCTCATTTCATAAAATTGGAAATCACTGCCCGATTGATGACTCTATATTCAATATAATGACATTGATTTATTTTTAACAAATTCTTATTTGTTTAATATAATAACAATTATTATCCTTTTTAATTCCAATTCATTTTTAACTTATCCTTGTCTTGCAATCATTTTAAGTCCATGTCTTAAACTTTATAGAATAATAATTGTGTAAATACATGAAACAATTTTAAAAAATATTTCGAAACATAATTATCATTTAGAGCAGCATAAAAAAATGTTATAGTAAATTTGTTGATTAGTTATTCTAAAACACTTTTTTATGAGCTTTTTTCTAAATCACTTTAAACATGTTTGTTTCCTTGTGAATAAATGGTGTTTGCTCCTTTTCACACAAGTTATTAAAAAAAAAGAGTTCTAACACTATAAATGAAAAGAGTTTTTCTCATTAAGAATATTTATATTATTAAATCAAATATTTCATTCCACAATAATATCATCAACTAAAGTGTGATTTATAAATCATGATTTCTAATGATAAAAAAACCATTATAAGTCCATGCATATTTTATAAAATCATCATCCGATAAATAAAACTGTCATAAATTATACTTATTTTTTTTATAACATAGATCGGGCAATATTCTAACACCATAGCACATGACATGAAGATTCAAACCAATCTAGAATCTATCTTCCTCGGGACTAGTTTGTTTAGCATTGGCAGCATACCCCTGAAATGTCATCTTATGTTGGCCTGACCACAATTTTGCATTTTCATGCCATTTGAAGAATTGAGTATTCATGGATTCATTGAATTAATCCCTGGGTTTCATATTATACGTAGCATGCCTCTTCAAGGTGTTTTAGTTTGAATATATTTATTATTTTAAAAAATAAGAAAGTAATAATTATTTTTTAATAATACCCTCATTTCTTGGTATCACATCTCGAGTCTTGAATTATTCAAACATGATTTTTGCATTGATCAAGATGTTTGGATGTGTGTGGAAACATGATTTTGAATTTTGGACTCAAGTCTCTTTTAAGCAATTAAAAATAGCTTCTTCATCACCTTAAACTTGAGTTAAGAGGAAAAGGAGGAGAAGATTGAATATAGGGTTTTGATGATGCCAAAGTAGAATCAAACAACAAGGTTGTTTCAACAAACATTCAAAGGTTAAGCATTGTTTTAAGATTAATACAAGATTGTTTCAACAAACATTCAGAGGTTAAGCATTTCTTCAAGAATAATTCAAGGTCAAAGCAAACAAAATCAAGAAAAAGATAAGACCTCAAATAATCTCATTGGTTGATCAAGCTTTTGCCTCAAAACACATTGTTTCCAACATCCAAGGCTTTAGTAATCGATTATCAGGCAGTGTAATCGACTACTAGAAGATAATTTTGAAGCAAAGGGTTTAAAAAGGTTTTTGAATTTGAATTTTGAATCATGTAACCGATTACCAGATGTTTGTAATTGATTACCTGCAACGGCACTTCAGAAAACACTTTAAAAACACATGACCCTTCAAAATATAACTGTGTAATCGATTACCAGAAACTTGTAATCGATTACCAGTGAAGAATTTCATAAAAAAAAATTTAAAAAGACACATCTCTTCAAACCATTTTGAAAAGGCATTATATGTGTCTAACTTCGAAAAGCAAGAGAGAGATATTCTAAGAGAACTTAATTGTGAAATGCTCTCTCAACAATTCTTGGACAAACAGTTGCAAATCTATTGAGAATTCATCTAGGAACTTCAAATTGTATTATCATCTCTAAAAGAGAGAAATTCCTCTACGAACTTCAATTTGTATCATTCACTCTAAAGGAGAGAAATCTTTTTGTTCATTTCAGAAAGTCAGTTGTAATCAAGAGACGGGTTGTCTCTTGGATTGTGAGAATTGTAATCAAGAGACGGGTTGTCTCTTGGAGAATCTTTGAACACGAGGGTGATCTCAATGTGTGTTCAAAGTCTATAAAGGATTTACAGAGATAGTGAAAAATCCCAAGTGGATTGCTTGAGGACTGGACGTAAGCACGGAAAGTGGTCGAACTAGTATAAATCGAGTTTGCATTTTTCTCTTCCCTTATCGTATTTATGTTATTGCAATCAATTTTGTCATATTTAAAGAACATTATTTTGATTGTTGTTTTTTTCTTCTACATTTTGAGTCTATCATTTAAAAGGGGGTTAAAAATTTATTAGTGAAAATTTTAGAAACTTAATTCACCCCCTTAAGTTATTAAGGTCACTTGTCCAACAATGTTTATTTAAAATCAATTTGTAAAATCATGTTGGTTCAAAACAAACTTTACAAACACACACTAAGTAAGTTTATAATTATGTTCTAAATTTTTAATAAGGATAGTTTTGTATAAAAAAAGCTATTTTATCATAATAATTTGTAAAATTAATTTTTCTAAAATAAAGTTACATTATCTTAAAAGATAAACAAAAATAAGAGACATATTTTAAAGGTTGGGATGAAACCATTCCTAATTCGGTGTTTAGGATTCTTGTAGTTATAAATTAAACTGCATGCGATACAATTATAATGAGAAGGTAGGTATTTAAAATATAAATATATTTTACTTTAATATTAAAGAAAAGAAACAGTTTAAATGATCAAGATTCTTACCGTTCATTAACTAGTGTAGCATAATTGATTAAAAAATTAAGATAGGAGTGAAGCAACAAATAATTGTTTCAGCTTTTCCATAATGCCATCATAATTATATATACTAAAATCAATTCACATTTATTATCCAAACGCACAATATATTAAAGAGTCTAGAATCGCTTAAAATTTCATCTAAAGACGTATTTATGATGCTTCTGAGATTTGATGGATTACAAAATCAAGAGATTTACATCTTTTAAAGAATTGAATAAAATGACAAAATAAATCAGAAAATATTCTTAAAAAATACATACATTCCAACCAGATCCATCCAGAAAACCATATATAGAACTAACTTGGCCAGTTCTGTGAATGAGATGCAGCTGAAGAGCTATATGGACCAATAATGTTTCAAAAAAATTATCACTATCTATCTACATACAATTTGTGACACCTTGCAAATATTTAAATGGTATGATATAGTTCCAAATAAGATATTACTATTATTTAATTCTTATGATGATAAGGGTGAATTTCTTATTTCCAAAGTCAGGGGAGCCATGCCCATGAATCATGAGTTCCCAAGTGCTAGAAAGTTGGACAGTTATATGATCTGATTCTGATCCATTCCACCCTTGTGATCAGTTGCGGCTGTGTCAGATGCCAATCAATCAGACTCCACCACCGACCCCTTTGCAAGTTGTGGATATGTGCCCATTGCGCAGGAATCACAAGCTTTTTTCAAGTCACACACAACTTCTTTTTCGGCCAATTTTAATTTTTAATTTATTAATTTTTATCAATTAGAGGGATTGAATTTGTGGTTTTTCTTTTTAGCTTTTTTTTTCTTCTTAATCGCTTCTTCAATTTTGTATCTCCAAGTCACACGACTTATCTTATCTGCTCTTATCAGAGCTTAATTCACTTGACCATAAGCTAACCAATTATATATATATATATATATATATATATATATATATATATAGCTAACCAGCAATCTTTATCTTCCCATGTATGTTTGGATTATATTCATAATGAAAAATAATTAATTATTTTTATGGTAAAGATAAAACAATAATAATATCTTTTACTTTTAAGAAATAGAATTGATTGCTGGTGTTATCAAAACATACTACTGGTCTAGCCATAAGCAACTAAAGAGCACTTAGTCTCCCAAACCGAAAGTAAAAGGTAAAAAGGCTTTTCGTTAAGGTTTGGAAGATGAAAGGAAAGGTAGGGATTCGTTCCCTTCATTGCAAGGCCATGCTATTAGCCTATCACACATACCAATATTCATGAAGCATTATTTCATTATGAGTAATATTATATCTTTTTTATTATATTCTCTAACAAATTCTCCTAATATTTTATAGAAAGTAAGCATTAAATAAAAAACAAATATATTTAATAATTTGAAAAGATAAAATATATTTAATTTTTTCAAATTTAGTTTTGGAAAGTTTATTTCACGGCTAGTTAATTATTCTCGGAAATATAAGACCAAAAAATTATTTCACATTTGTTAAGAGATAATAAAAAAATTAATCATTAATATATTTTAGAAATAAAAACATTTTAATAATTATAATATATATTCTAAAAAAATTTAACAAAACACAAAGTACTCATCGATCGTCCAACAAAAAAGCCGCCGAGAAGCTCGGAGATGGATTAACCACAAAGTAAACGGTATTCTTCTTCTCGAAGAAATCTGTTAGTGACAGCCATACTATTTTTTTTTTCGTTAACATATTTATTAGTATAGATACCTACTTTGTGGATTACGAATTTCCCTCCAAACAATTTAATTTATTGTTTTTTTAGGGAAATTTCCTCTTTTAATTATATTTTTTCATAAATAAAACTTGATATGAAGACTTTGTTTGACATCAAACCAATATCACGGACTATCAACTTGTTAGTAACCAATAGTCACTACCATACTATTAGTACATCATCATAATGTGTAAATTGCAACAGAAAAACATAAATAATAGAAAAATGATAAATTCTTTACTGGCAATAAGAAGAATATATTTTTGTGACTTTTATAATATATATTTTATAAGTTTAATGGTAATAATATACCGATAGTATAAAATAATTTTAGTATAATCTATCTTTTTTTTTGTTTTTTTATTAGGCTACTTCATAATATTAATCACGTAGCTTTCAACAATAATATCAAACAAGCTAGTATATATATATATTAAAAGATCATGTTAATTTTAATAATTAAAGTAATTAATGTATGACATAACAATCATGACATTGATGATTGTTATGTAAGTGATAAGTTTATGATATCTTATGATGAAATAAATTAAATAAGATATTTTATTTTTGGTGACGAGACAATAACGATTATATAACAAAAATGATCATGATGGTAATGGTAGTTACGTGGGTGATAAGTTTGGGATATATATATATATATATATATATATTGAATGATTTAACTTAATTTCTTATCTTTTTCAATCTATCATTTTCAACATAACTAGTTCTAACTTAAATTTAAATGTTTTAAAAATAAAATTATCAATAATTAAAAATAAAAACATATCACAACATAAATTATTTATCATAAATTTAAAATTTAATTATTGATGATTTTCCTTTAAAATATATTTAAATTCAAGATAGAATTAAATATGTTAAAAAATAATATATTAAAAGAGATAACATTAAGTTAAACTGTTTAATTGATATTAAAATATCATTATTTTATTAATATATTTTGTTATTTTTTCTCGTAGAAATACTAAAAGGAGTATTGTATAGTGGTAGTACTTTCAAATAATTAAATTATTTTATTGAAAGCAATCAAGCACAACAAATGCAATAACATGATAATACATGTAGTTATATTATTATTATTTTTAATTTTTGTAAGAATAGTAAAAAAAAAATGGAAGAATAGTAAACTGCTAGTATCAAATAGTAACTGCCTTTGTATATTCACGAATTAATTAATACGCCAATATAATGAAATGAATAGATACTGATTTCCATAATCCTAGATTTCAATTATTCAGCATATCAACTGATCAGAGGCCACGTGGTGTGGCAATTCTCTTTAATTGCGTTACATTTCCAATTTCCATCACCAATGTATTCAATTCAAACTATTCATATTCATTTACCACTTGCCTAAGTTTCATCAACCCCCCTTCAAATATTAAACACTTTTTCTCCCTCTATATAACCTTACACTCCCCATTCTTCCCACCACCACCACCAACAACAACCTTTCAAACCCTCCAACCTTAGTTTCAATTCAAAACTTGTTCACCCTTTATTCTCTCCTCTTCCAAACATCAACCATGGCTTCAATAATGACCTTGATGATATCCACCTTGCTCTTTCTTTCTTTCACTTTGTCATGTGCTATTGACACCTCCACCATCACCAACTACACTGACAATGAGGTCATGACCATGTACGAGGAGTGGTTGGTGAAGCACCAAAAGGTGTACAATGGGTTGGGAGAGAAGGACAAGAGGTTCCAAGTTTTCAAAGACAACTTGGGGTTCATACAAGAGCACAACAACAACCAGAACAACACTTACAAACTTGGGTTGAACAAGTTTGCTGACATGACAAATGAGGAATACCGTGTCATGTATTTTGGCACCAAGAGTGATGCCAAACGCAGGCTCATGAAAACCAAGAGCACCGGTCACCGCTACGCGTACAGTGCCGGTGACCAGTTGCCGGTGCACGTGGATTGGAGGGTGAAGGGTGCAGTTGCTCCCATCAAAGATCAGGGAAGTTGTGGTGAGTTTTTTTTCCTATCATTTTGCCTTTTCTTATGGTAAAGAACTAAAGATAATGTTTGTTATCTAAGGATTTTAGATTTAGTAATCAGTTAGGGACTTGTTTTAAATTCAAGTGTAACAGCTTTTTTGCTAGCTAAGGTTACTTATCAGATAAGGCTTTGTTTTATAATTCAACTATAACAGCTTTCTCTAACTTTGATAAAAGATACCCCTTTTTCTTTTTAAATGTTTGTTTAGATATTTTAAACTGTTTTGAGATTTTTGTTAACAATATAAATAATTAACTTGATTGCATAGATTGTGAAGTAGCAATATCTTAAATTTAAAAAAGTGAGTATGATTAAATGTATTATTTTTAACCCAAAAAAAAAACTACGATCAAAGAAAAATATTGAATTAAATGTGGACAAATAGATTTTTATGTGTTTATAAGTTGATTGACATACTACCAAACACATATAGATCAACCTATGGAGTTATTTCAATTTAATTGCCTTTAGTGAAGAATACATGTGATCTAAAAAAAATACTCACTGCCGTATTATTTAAGTGGTGTTGAGTTTTTTTTTCTGAAAATTCAAAAGCATTTTAAGTATTACTTTTTGAATTCTGATGTTGAGTTGTTCTTGATTTAAATTTTTTTTTTTTACTTGATGCAGGAAGTTGTTGGGCGTTCTCAACGGTGGCCACAGTGGAAGCAATAAACAAGATAGTGACAGGGAAGTTTGTGTCCTTATCTGAACAAGAACTTGTGGACTGTGACAGAGCCTACAATCAAGGATGCAATGGTGGCCTTATGGACTATGCATTCGAATTCATCATTCAAAATGGTGGCATTGACACAGACAAAGATTACCCATACCGTGGCTTTGATGGCATCTGTGATCCAACTAAGGTCACTATACCAATCTTTGAAACAAGAAAGAAAAAAAAATCAACCTTGCCTGACACTAGTATGTTATTAAACTTAACATTTGATTTGTTTCTAATGATTTGAGTGGTTAATACTTCTGCAGAAAAATGCAAAGGCGGTGAACATTGATGGGTACGAGGATGTTCCACCGTATGATGAGAATGCCTTGAAGAAAGCTGTCGCTCGTCAACCCGTAAGCATTGCTATTGAAGCCTCTGGCAGAGCTTTGCAACTTTATCAATCGGTAAGCGTCTCACAGTGATTACTACATTGTTCCTAAGTGGTAATGTAAACACTATGCAAAGTGCAAACTCCAAAATTTATGAGAAGCTACTTGTCTAGCTCAATTGATTGAACAATGTGCATCAGTTGTTGGAAATCTCCCAGTACCTGTGTTCGATTCCTATGAAAAAAAAAATTGTTAAGAAGCTTGAGACTACAACATTCAACAATGTATAGATGTCATATGTGTGCTAACAATTTCTGGTTCTTTATTTTTTCAGGGTGTATTTACTGGTGAATGTGGGACAAGTTTAGACCATGGTGTGGTTGTTGTTGGATATGGCTCTGAAAATGGTGTGGATTACTGGCTAGTGAGGAATTCATGGGGCACTGGATGGGGTGAGGATGGCTATTTCAAGATGCAACGCAATGTGAGAACCCCCACGGGCAAGTGTGGAATTACAATGGAGGCCTCCTACCCAGTGAAGAATGGTTTAAACTCTGCTAATTCAGTTTATGAAAGCACTGAGGTGTATGTTAGCAGTGCTTGATATAACAACCTTCATCGTTATTTATGATCTTTGGAATTGGGAAGAGGAACAAGTGCTCAAGTTGCAAATGTTTCTGTTATCTTTGATGCTTCTATTGAATATGTCTGTTGGGCTATTCTTGTACATATATTTCTTCAGGTTAAAAAACTGAACCTGATTATCAATTTGTACTGGTTTTCACTCATTGTTATTCCATTTGAATGTTTTATCTGAAATCCTTAATGATATGGATGCGCTAGTTATATTTCTGAATTCTGATATGGATATTGAATGTTTGCCAAGACCCTATGCTTCTGTTCTTCAATATGAAAAACTCGGCAGTGTTAGAAATTCTCTAAATCAGCACCTCATTGTTCAAGGTTGATTCTAAAAGTTGGAAAATATTCTGGTACTACTCTCTAATTGCTTATCATTGTGCTATGTAAAAATTCAATTGAAGAACACCGGTCTACTATTAATTTAGCAGCAGTCTATATAGTTTATATTGCAGTTGTATTAACTGCAATAAAGATTCTTGATGCACTATATAAACTCTAGTACATGAAGAATTTATATTTCAGTTGCTACCAATGAAAAATTTCCTGCAGATTTTCTCTTTCCGGGATAACACTAACATACAAAACCAAAGACTATTGATATGCATGGAAGATGTCATACTGCTAGGCTGATAAATTAACACTAAAATCTGTGGCAGTAAGTATGAAAGAGTATGATTCAAAATTACCTTTTCATCATATGCTAATGACAAAGATTAGTGTTTTTCTGTTAAACGTATATGTAGCTGTTTCGAAAATGTGATCATGAATGAGAAAAGTCTGTACAAAGTTCATGTTGCTTGCTACAGTGGTGGATCAAGGGGACCAAGGAAAGTGACCCCAAGCACAATGCAAAATGGTGTCATTACAGTATGACTCAACCCAGCACATTGCATACCTACAGTTACCAACAATTTACAATTAAAGACTGGAACTAGATTCAAGAATCATGTCAATTGCAGGAATGACATTTTTGTCTTGTATCTTCTTGGGCAACTTTCATTAATAACTCTCCAATGGTTATGGCCTTGTGGATACGCGATTTAAATAATCAAAAATCAAATATTTTAAAGTTGTATCTAAAATGATTGGAAAAGTGGAAACAACACCATATATAATTTGATTATTTTGAGCAAATCCAAAATCTTTATAGACAAAACTAATCACTAGTTCTCAACCATGGGTTGAATGAAATCCTATACATAAATCAATTAATAGAAGAATAAAAAAAGATTTTATTATGTCACTTAAATTATATATAAATTCTCAAACTAAAGAATTAATAAAAACAAGTTCTTGATTACCAAGAATAGAATAATCGCTTAGAATAAAAAAATATTATATTTGTCGAGAAGTGCAAAATCGTATTCATACGATCTTCGTTGTCCGTTTTGATTAATTGAATTGTTTCTTTATAGATTTCAATACGCAGACTTTGTAGATGTATTTCCGGATATTCATTTAACATGTCATCTAAGAAAAACGATTCTTATGAATTTTTTTAAAATACTCTTTTCTTTAATGTCATTCAAGAAAATTTCAGATCACCGGGTGCCTTCAATACTCATTGGTGCTTTGTAGTTTACATTAGGAAAAGTTAAGGAATGTTTAGTTAACGAATAAAAAAAGTTCTTTTAGGTGTTAAACATATTTTTGGAGAGTAAATTCGGTTTCATCGCATGTTTTATTACCGTCAAAAATACTTTTGCACATTAAAATTTTGCTTGAAAGTTGAGTTTTATAGTAAAACTTAAATTATTTTTGCAAACACTTTGTAAGTTACATCCATAAATGAAATGCTTAACGGGCAAGTCCACCATGAAAACATAGGTGTTCAATTTCTAACTTAGGAAAACCCTTGAAAATTTTTAGGTACTTGTGAAAAAAGTTCAACAAGGGAACTTGGAAAAAAAATTGAAATATATAAGTTAATTTTAACTTACATGGAGAATTTAATTCAGTTTTATTTTATTTTATTCTCCTATAATCATTTGTTGAAAAATTTATCCAAAATGACTCTTGCATGAGCAAAACAAAAAGATAGATCAGTATAACTTCACTGCAAGAAATGAAAAAGATTTCATTCTACACAAGCTATCTATCTAAAATTCTCGTTATTTGATTACTAGTACTAATTCAAGAACGAGAGCCATTAGCCCACTTATATAGAAAGAAATAGAAAATAAAGGAGTAAAAGAAAACCCTCAGAAACTCCAATTATATCTCCCTAAACTGAATCTTTTACTAGGGCCTAAAAACATCCAAGACATCCCGTTGGTGTCCACACAAGACCTCAAAAGCAACTTTCTTCAGCTTCCATCAAATCCTCAGATTGCTCCAGCTGTCAAAATATACAGCAAATAATATCAAGCCACATGTTTGTTTGTGACCTAAATCAAGCAAATAAAATTCAATTAACCTGAAAATTTCAGTCCTCTGAAACTGAAAGGCTTGTGGTTTCTGGTGGTGCTCTCTTTACATCATAGCGCTGCAAGTAAAACAAACAAAACCAAATCTTTACCATTAGCAACAAAGATATGTTAAGAACACCAAATAATGGACCAAGCCATACAACACAACCTATGACAATAATTTTGCAGAATGAAAATGTTAGTTTACCTGTTTTCCAGATGAAAACGGTAAATATTTGTATTTAATCATATGAGATATCTGTCTCCTCATTGTAAGTGAGAATAGGACCACCCAGTAGAAGAGGAGTATAGGCCAGAACACAGGAACATCAAACACACTAAAGAAAGTCATCACAAATGCAATGCAAAATGCCTTCGTGATTGAGTACCTGTTCACACAGGAAACTTAAGCAGCTTCAGTAGAAGCAACATCTGCATGACAAAATCCTGAAGGCAAAAGCATGAAGTGACAAGTGAATGAAGAATTTGTACAACTTAGAAGCACAAATGCACAATACCCATCGAAAAAACATAAAAATGGCACCTTCTTATACTGAAAAATGTCTTTAGCTTAATGCAACAAAGTGAATACAAGTATACAACATTGTCAAATCCTCTTAAGTTGATACAACATTGTCAAATCCTCTTAAGTTGATACAACATTGTCAAATCCTCTTAAGTTGATACAACATTGTCAAACCCTCTCAAGTTCAAACTAGCAGAGCAAGCAATATGGGAGAAATGCTGGCAATGAACATAAGAAACCCATAGTTGTCACACATAATGCGGTGCTGATTCGTAACGTGAGCATTTTGGAGCAATTTCATTATTTTTGGGAATGAAAATCTAATTTTTTTGTGGGAAGAACTGACAGATCAAATCCATGTGCTACTTTCACATGTCTATTCTTTCAATTCCACATACAACAAGGTTTTAGAGAACAGTCCACAACCATGACTGCAATGTCAAGGTTTTGTTGTCCACGACTACAATTGTGGCTGCATCAACCACATTTATCAACAATTTCCTGTAATATAAAGGAACACGACAAAACTGGAACCATGGCTGCAATTTTAACCCCACCATATAATAACCATATCTTCCAGATAATCTGCTTTAACTTCCACGTGGCACTGGCTGAGTCTGGAGCAATAAAATGTTGTTAAATAGCCGCTATAGTGGTGCTATAGTGCTATTGCATTGTAGAGTTTCTTGAATTAGCGATTTCAACTTCTGTCACTATAGTGGCCACTATGAGTGTCATCATTGCGGCATGTGTCCTCTTATAATTTTTGGCATATCTTGCCAAACGAACTTTTGAGTTAATACCTAGCACCAGTCTCTCATCCCTACTCTGCACATTCAGTGCCATGTGTGAACTGTGAAGCTAGAGCAGAACACCAACTTTTGAGTTAATATTATGCCTATATTTCAATTTGCAAGAGACTTCCAGTATTTGCCCACAACGCTATCCATTACATGATATATCATATTATCATATTATTACCTTTCCATCATTTTTCACAATTGATAACACTGGTCTAGAGTAGAGGTGAGTGACTGGCTCTGCTCCCTCTTAACTAGTCGTTACTCTATTGTTACACTGACTTGAGTGCCGGAACTTCTGCAAGTGGTCATCAGCCCTTCACCCAACCTAGCACCAGTCTCACATCCCTACTCTGCACATTCAGTGCCATGTGTGAACTGTGAAGCTAGAGCAGAACACCAACAATTATCATACAAAACACCAAGGTTTTAAAATTGCTGCGGTTGCAGACAGAATTGCCATTTCTTCACAATCCTTAATACCGCAAAAAATTGTAGCCAAATCCGGGCACAATCGCAGTGCAGATAACCCACAAATTTCAACATTTTGGCTTCAATTGCAATTACCAACTGTTGTTTTTTCTTTTCTTAAAAAAAAAAAAAAAAAACTTGCAGAACTCAACCATGTAAATAACACTAAAACAGTAACCTCACAAAAAAAAGCTATAAAACCCCAAACAAAGCACAATAAGAAGCTTCGTTGTACCGTGGAATTAGGGTCCTGTGGTGATTACGAATCAAAATCGATTGGGAGATAAAAGGTGGGTTGAGGGGTTAAGGAAGAAGGAAAGAGAGGAAAGATTGTGGGTTCGATTTCCTATGCTAACAAAAAATTAACAATTAACATTTGCCGATAAAAAATAAATTAATCAAAATGGATTCTGAATTGGAGCAACTCTAATAAAATCCGAGAAGAAAAAAAACTAGGTATAAGAAGGTAGCAAAATAGCATACCAGAACTTGAACTCGGGGAGGCGGCGAACGAAGGGGCGAAACTCGTCGGAGGCGGCGATGGGGAGTATAGGGTCGTCGGCGTTGAGAATCGCGGTCTCGGGGTCCACCTGAGGGGAGAGGAACCCTATCAGAAGGTTGAGGATGTATATGCCTAAGCCGTACGAAACGACGTAGAAGCCTTCCACAAAGTACACGCGCAGCAAGTACAAAAGCGCCACCGCCGCGAACCCCAGCCACCGGCGTCCGACGTGCGGCGTCGATTTGTCCAGCAGGTGCTGGTACTGCCGCCACGCCGCGAACTTCCACCGCGACATGGCGGCTGTAGGTGATGCTCCGCCTCCGCCAGTATCCATCGTCGGTGGTACCCGCTCTGAATCTCTGGCTCCGATGTTCAACGATTTGTCGGTTTTATTCCCCTCGGGGCTGCGATTAAACTATGCTATACCCTCTTCTCTTGGTCTCAGTCCAAACTAAAATGACCAATACAACATTTTTTTTATATATTTGTACGCTAAATCCTTTTATATATACATATACATATATATATATATATATATATATATATAAGCTAAATTTTAATTTTAATTTTTTTATAATTTTGAATTGACAATTTTTGTCTACTACTTGTTCGGAATCAGTCATTTGGTTTTCTTATATTAAATAAATTTGTTTAATTTTTAAATGTTTATAATTAGAAAAAAAAACTAATAACTCTTGACATGTATCTATAATTTATCTATTTATAATAATAGATACGAAAATATCTTTAAAAAGAAAATGCACACAAGGCTTTCTCAGAAGTTCCATAAAATAAATTGCTTTGAAATAAAAAAAAATTATATGTAATATTTTACAAATAAATTGATTTGATTGAAATGTTTATTTATTATGCAATTAAATATTTAATATTTAATAACTATAAAGTTTTAGAATAAAATATTTAATATATTTATTAAATCAATTATCACTTTAAAAATATATTTTTCAATTCTTATTTAGTAATTTAATATGCACGTTTTCTTAAATTTTCAAATGTAATAAATATTACTGTGAAGTAATTTTGAAATGGTGATTTTTGTGTTCATTTCCTTTTTAATGAAATTTCAATTTTTAACAATAATAATTGTAAATTGTCAATTCCAGCATATTACTTAATACACAATTTCTTAATTTACTTAACATTTTTTCTTTTTTTTTTTTACAATCCGCACTCATTAATAGAAAAAGAAGCACCGTGAAAAAAAAATTTCTTTCGGCCTTCTGCATTATACATTTTTTTTTCTTTTCTCGAGTAAAGAGAAAAATAGTGAAAAATCAAAAGATGGAGCAAAGATTCTTCCTTGTAAGTAAATAAAGGCATTATTTTTCTTTTCTAATGAAGAACATTATTTACACACCATTTTTTTTTCTAAAAATTGATACAATTTTTTTCCAGCCATAACTTGAATATCCAAAGCAAGTTATTTGAGGAGGAAGGTTAGTATTTTATGATTTACTCGTGTTTATATTTTGTATTTTTATGATTTTTAATTTCTAAATTTCTCCTATTTTGCAGGCATCGTTTCACATAATAATAAGCTGAGAAATTTCAGTAGTTGTTTATTAGAAAAAAAATTATTAGTGAAATGATATGAGTTTTTCCTTTTGACTTTTTAATTAATTTATTATATCTATTTTGTTCGTATATCATATGTTATTCTATTGTAGCCGAAGAAATTGTTTTTATTCACCTTTTATTTATTGCAAATTTCAGATGAATTACTAGTGAATTGAACATTACTTAAGAATTGTATTGGAACAAAGCAACCATTGTTAAGGAAGATATAATTCAAAATATTACGAAATTATGAGATGAACTTAGAGTTTCACCCAAGAGTTTTATGAAATGGAAGTGAAGCAAATAATAATAATAAAGTCAAACATAGATGAATTTTATAGATACATCTATCATGATAAAACAATTGATATATGTTTTCTATAAATTCCTCTTCAGTAAATTGAAAATATGGTCTATAGAAAGATCTATTATAGAAATTATAATTTTTTTAATCTTTCTCTACTTCATTTTTTAGAAGTGTTTTTAATAGTTTTTAATTAATTTTTATTTTTCTCTAAAAATTATATTATTATTATTTAATTTTTATAATAACTAAATATCAACTTTTAATTTACATTTTCATTATAAATCTATCAATAATTTGATTTAAATATTAGTTACATTGTGATTAACTTTTAAATAATATATATATATATATATATATATATATATATATATACACACACACACTTCTTTAGTACTTGAAAAACATAAAAGTCAAATTTGTTTACCTGCTATAGTATTTTAAAATAGATATTATTATATTGTATATATTTAATAAATTTAACATCTGATAATAACAATTATTCATGCCAAATAAGCTATAAAATTAAATCATATTTAAATAGTTAAGATTAAAAAGTTAATTTTATAAGTATTTTTTTTACCGTTCAAGTTTAGACTTAATGATTAAAGTTCGCACATCTAATTAAAAACAAAATCTTAAAGATTTTGAAAAGTATAAATTTTGAACTTTAAATAGTCAAGTGTTAATTCCAACTTTAAAAATTTCTATCATCAGCAAGCAATTAAATGCTAATCAAAGACATTGATGTTTTATTAAAAAAATTAATACATAATTGATCTACAATATTTTCTTTAATGAAAATAAAGTAAAATTTAGCATGAGAGACAATTCTTTATAAATCTATTAACTGTGTTTCCATACAAATAAAATAAATGTCAATTTCAATTTTCATAATTTTCCTTACCCATTAATTATGATTCTTTAGAAATATTAATTTTTTCATTATTTTTTAACAGACATTTATTTAATTAAGTTATTCACAAATTTATAAAAGTCACTAATTATAACTTTTGTGTCAATTAACATACTTAAAAAAGGTTATTGCCCAGAGCTATTCGTATCATAGACTAATACAATCACTTATTGGTTTTAAATTGGGCATCGCTTTTGTTAAGTCGGTTATCTAACATATTAAATAGATTTGTGTAATATAAAATAAATGCAATTATATTATAAACAACCAATAAATATCAATCAAATAATATTCAATCAATCAAGCATTTTAACAAAATACATGCATAAATCAATAATCAAATAATGATTGTCATTTAGATTGGATAAATTCTCATCTATTAGGTTTTTTCTACAATATTTATCCCAATATTTAAATGTCATGTAGGTGCAACAAATTTTTATGCTCTTTCAGTCTTCAATTCATCATTTTAAGAGAAAATTATAATAACACCCCCTGAGCCTGAGGTTTATCGAATTACACATATACTTCATCTGTTTTTTCTCCCTACTCTATGCTAATTCCGTTTAAAATATAATGCAAGTGATTTTTAAATAAAATTTTAACCAGAAAATGCCCCTACTCCATTTTCATATGAATCCGCAAGACATGCTGATAAAACATTCATAACCCAAAGACTTGGCCCAAAATAACAAAACACATTGTTGCCTAAATTATGTTTTTAACGCGTTTACTTTTATGGGGTAACATCATAATAAACTACACCTTTTCGACATCATTAAAAACTTTATCTGCCAACCATGTGTTTGAGTATGTGCTTCAGATAAACTCGCTATAAATGCAACTTTCATCCCTATCGCTAGCCTTCATTTTGTGGCAAGATGGACATTGTTTCATACTTATGTGAAGGTTAATTTTGAAAGTTGTTGAGGACCATTTTAGTAATTGTACTTTAAACGTTAAGGTTGATTTAACAGTGTCACAACAGGGGTACCAAAGAAATGTCTTCAGATGGAAGGGATGTATGTGTAATTAAAACAAACTACAGAGTGTATTCTTCTAATTTGCTCTTTTTTTGTCATTATAGTCTACTCAAATGATTTTTAAGTTGCGACTCAATTATAATCAATATTTTGAAACATTTATAATCCATTGGTTAAAATAAATAGAATGATAATAATTAAAATTAATTACTGATATAAATTTTAATATAAAATTTATATTCTTATTTTTTAATAATTATTTAGTAATAATATTTAGCCGTACATGATACAAATCAATACATTCTAGTAATGATACACAGAATATATTATTTATAAAGTAAACAAAATAAAGCAAATGACATAATCTTTTATTACCTTATTATTCTATTATTGTAAAAAAGGTTATTGGTTAAATTCATATTAAGATATTTTTTATTTTTCACTTTTTTTAATATTATAAAAAAAATAAGGAAATTAAATATATTGATTTAAATATAAAGAATCAAAATTATAGTTTTAACTTTTTTTTTCTTACTTTAAATTGATCTTGTCTTGGACCAAACACAAAGGACTTTCAACTTTATAAAGTTATGTAAATAAAGTTTTGTGCTAATTTTTTTGGTAAAGGTGAATCATATCGCAGTTGTGATTGAGCTTGCAGTTAAAAAATTTCTTCTGAAATTTCAATATAGTTATATATTTGAAGTTTGTTTGAAATTATTAATTAGTTAAAATAATTTTAAGGCAATTTGATTCACATGTTCATTAATGTTTAGTTATAATTTTAGTATGTATAAAATATTTAAAATAAAAAATAAGAAATAAAAATCTATCAAATATAGACATAATTTTGCTTTTCTCAATTTTATTTAAATATTTTATTTTTATTATAAATTAAAAAATATATGTCATATCAAACTCTTATTATATTTTGGTTATTTACAAGACGAAATTTACCAAAAAAAGTCGAACATAATAAGTAGATAATTGAATTTGTTTTAAGTATATTCTCAAAGGTTTAATTTATGATCATATTATAAAAAAATACTTTATTGAAAAAAAATAGTACTCATTTCAATGAACTTTACACCTTAGAAATTAATCTTCGAGTTGTTGGTTAGAAGATATTCTCAGTATAAACCAAAGAAATTTTATTTGATTAATTTTGAAAGGAAGGATTAAATTTTAACAATTAAAAAATTATGCAGACAAAATTAAAACAATTAAAATTATAGGAATTAAAATCACAGCCCATAAATTCCAGACACTAGAAATATAAAGCTATGATCAAGTTAATAAATATATTTTAGAGCAACTTTCAAACAACATTTTTTTTTTACAAGAATGACTTTAGAAGGTGTAAAAGAGTGACGAGATTCATAAAATAAAATAAAAAATCATAAATATCTTGTCATATCACTTTTTTTTTCTTTCTTTCAGGAGGTAAAATATAAGGAAATAGTGAAGTCCATAAATACTTTGTCGTTCCATTTTTTTTTTCCTTTTTCTTTGCTAAAGCCTAAAGGGATATACTTAATCCTCCCTGTCCTTTTCTTTTGCTTCCCATCCTAAACAAAATAAAGAACAAAGCTCAAGTGATTTAAACCACATGATTATATCCCTTTCATCACAGATTATCCTCTATGTATGGATTGTTTGTTTATTTATTTAGGTCTTTTGGTTTCTAATTTATGAGAGAGTGAATCTATTTATTAGTACATTTTTTGAAATTCGCAAGAGAGAAGAGTGTTAATAACGTTTAGAGACAGCTGGTGCATGCATATGGTTAATAGATAATGTTTTACATGAACTACGAGTTAATGAGTTTGCACCAAGTGACCCTACTTTTTGCAATGTCCCTTTAGGATATATCATTGTACAAGAAAAATATCTGGGCCTAATGGCATTAGGTAAATTCAGCTATTTGTAAAGTCCTTACACACACATATATAAAACAGAGTACCCATCCCAGCAACAAAAACACGTTGCCAACAAGTGAACGTATACCCTCTGCCTAATTACCCGAGATATGCCTGTACTAGAAATTTTCCCCAAAATTACATTTAATCACACTATGCAATCCTTCTATACCTTCATTTTGAATAAATTTGACAATGTTATTATGATAGGAATCGTGAAGATGCATCAATTAGGCCCAAGAGGAAGAGCAGTGCTCCTTCATACCTGAAGGACTACATATGAGCCCTGTTGACGTGGCATTAGTCCCAAGGGCTTGTCTGTCAATTCACACTGCTTTTCACAATTCTGTAATGCCCTGTATGCACAGAATTACAAATTATGTTAGCAATATCACTATAAATAGTATCTCATTGTAATAAGGCAGATATGGATTCAATACAATAGTTTCCTTTCCTTCTTTCTTATTCTTGGGAGGAGCTGGACCCTCGAAACCAGCATTCATCGTGTTCTTAGCATTCTGGTGCTCTCGTTGAGAGACACGAGCCATGGCAGATTCCACGAGATCTAAGGCCAACACGGACCGATTGGAGGACGCAATTGCAAAACTCACCATCTCCCTCAATGACACTCTTCACGGGCTTACCCACAAAATTGATGAGCTAATTATCCACCTGCAGAAACCAAACCCAAACAGCAACTCACCCTCATCATCACCTTCGTCATCTGCTCCTCCTGTGATGACCACCTCTCCACACCGAATCAAGTTGGTCCCGATATTTGATGGCTCAGACTCGCTCGGTTGGATCTTCAAGATCAACCAGTTCTTCGAGTATCACTTGACTCCGGAGCACGAGCGACTGACAATAGCTTCATTCTACATGGATGGTCGTGCTCTGTCATGGTTCCAGTGGATGACGAGCAACGGCCAGTTCACCTCGTGGCCATCCTTCCTCCAAGCTCTGCAATCTCAGTTCGCACCTTCACAATATGAAGATCCAACAAGCACATTGTTCAAATTAATGCAGAGAGGGACAGTTAATTCTTACCTCTCAGAATTTGAGGACCTGGCGAACCGCATCGTTGGTTTACTGGCTCCTTTTCTCTTGAGCTGCTTTATTTCAGGCCTATCTCCTGAGATACGAAGAGAAGTTCAAGCACTTCAGTCGTTGACAATGGCGCAAGCGGCGGGGCTGGCACAGCTACAGGAAGAGAAACTCCGGGATGCGCGACGACAAACGCGTAACAGATATGGTCCTCCTCAACTACCTCACTCTTCCCATTCATCACCCTTGGTAACCCAAGCCCCACCTTCCCCAATTTCTTCAAACCCTATCTTCACCCCACCTTCCCCTAATTCGTTAATACTCCCCACACCCTTGAAACTACCACCACCTAACCCTAATCCAATTCCTCTCAGACGTCTCTCTCCGGCTAAGTTAGCCTCTCGACGGGACAAGGGCCTGTGTTTCACTTGCGATGAAAAGTATCATCGCGGCCACAAATGTCCGTCTAGAGCATTTTTGCTAATTGGGGACGAAGACGAAGCCCCTTTTGAAGACAATGTGACCCGAGACCAATTACCCGACCCACCCGATGAAGCTAACCCTACCCCGGCCCAAATTAGCTTCCATTCCATATCGGACCAATATTGGGTTATATCGACGCACACCCCGTGGTGATTTTAGTTGATGGGGGCAGCACCCACAACTTTATACAAGCACCCCTTGCTAAGTCATTGGGCCTGCCCTCTCGTGCAACAACTCTGTTGAATGTAATGGTGGGTAACGGCCAGCAGTTGCATTGTGACCAGCTTTGTGAGGGAGTTAAACTCCTGATTCAGAACACATCCTTCATGGTAGACCTGCATCTCCTTCCCTTGAGTGGTGCGAATGTGGTGCTAGGGGTCCAGTGGCTTAAGGCCTTAGGACCCATCCTCACAGATTACAACACTCTCTCTATGAAATTCTTTCAGGATGGTCAATTAGTGGAATTAAAGGGGGAAGATGCATCAACCTTGCACCTCATCTCGCAACCCCAGCTCCATCGTCTTCTACGAAAGGATGGAGCGAGTGCTTACTTTCACATAGACATTACCTCAGAGCTCCCTTCGAACCCAAACACTTCACCTTCAAACACTTCACCCATCCCCTCCGAAATTCAACCTCTCCTCACCAAATTCACCTCTCTCTTCCAACCACCCCAGTCCATTCCACCCTTTCGAACCACAAATCTCCACATTCACCTTCAACCCCACTCAGAACCTGTCAATGTGAGGCCCTACAGGTACCCTCATTTCCAAAAGCAGGAAATTGAGAATCAAATCGAAGATATGTTGCAGAAGGGACTCATTCGCCCAAGTACAAGCCCTTTCTCCTCCCCTGTTCTACTTGTTAAGAAACATGATGGGTCCTGGCGTCTGTGTATAGATTACAGAGGACTAAATGCAATCACCATTAAGGACCGATATCCAATTCCAACGATTGACGAGTTATTGGATGAACTCGGGGGTGCAAGCTGGTTTTCCAAACTTGATTTATTGCAGGGCTATTACCAAATTCGAATGCATGAACCTGATGTTGCAAAGACTGCGTTTCGAACACATCACGGCCATTATGAATTTAAGGTGATGCCGTTTGGGCTGTGTAATGCCCCTTCTTCCTTCCAGGCTACTATGAATGATATTTTCTGGCCATACTTCCGGCGTTTCCTCATCGTCTTCTTTGACGATATTTTAATATACAGTCGCACCCTTCCTGAACATCTAGTCCACTTAGAACAAATTTTCGAGGTACTCCTTCGCAATCAATTTGTACTTAAGCTCTCTAAATGTTTTTTTGCACAAAGACAGGTTGAGTACTTGGGGCATGTAGTTTCAGAGCACAGGGTTACACCGGTAGCATCTAAAGTTCATGATATTCAACAATGGCCGATCCTGAGAACCACGAGAGCCTTGCGAAGCTTCCTGGGACTCGCAGGTTTCTATCGAAAGTTCATCAGAGGCTATGCCTCCATTGCAGCTCCATTGGTTAAGCTCACCACCAAGGATTCTTTTGAGTGGACTTCGGAAGCTGACCAAGCATTTAAAGCTCTGAAGGGGGCTTTAACATCTGCCCATGTTCTTATGTTGCCGGACTTCTCTCTCCCCTTTACACTTGAGACAGATGCATCAAGGGTGGGCATAGGTGTTGTGCTTTCGCAGAAAGGCCACCCAATCGCGTTTTTCAGCAAACCGTTCAGCCCCAAATTGTTACAAGCTTCGACCTATGTGCGTGAATTGTGCGCCATCACGACTGCCGTTAAAAAAGTGGAGACAGTACCTTCTTGGTCATCCATTCATGATCTTGACTGATCACAAAAGCCTTAAGGAGCTCATGACTCAGATTGTTCAAACACCAGAGCAGCAAATGTATTTGGCCAGGCTTATGGGGTATGACTACTCCATTCAATATCGGTCCGGAAACACTAATTTGGTAGTTGATGCCTTATCGCGCTTGAAGGAGGAATCAGAAGGAACCATGCTATTACTATCTGTACCATGCCTGACATTTTTAGATGAATTCAAGAAGCAATTAAAACAGGAACCAACCTTTATCGAATTCAGGAAGAATATTTTGGCCCAACCCACAGCCTTCCCGGAATATTCTGTTACTTGTGGATTGATTTTGCAGGGGAATCGTATTTGGTTACCAGAAGGTATTCCCTTCATTCAGACTTTGTTAATGGAGTATCATTCTACTTCGACAGGGGGTCACATGGGGGTCACGAAGACATTAGCGAGGCTCACCGAGAATTTCTATTGGCCTGGTATAAGAAAATATGTGAAACAATTCGTTGCAGCTTGTGTGGATTGTCAACACACCAAGTACGAAACTAAGAAGACTGTCGGACTTCTATGTCCACTTCCGATACCCTCAAGGCCATGGGAGGACCTCTCGTTAGATTTCATCACGGGGTTACCACCCTTTCGCAGGAACACCACTATCCTAGTGGTCGTAGATCGTTTCTCCAAGGGGATCCATTTGGGGATGTTACCCACGCAGCATTCTGCTCATTCAGTCGCCGTCTTGTTCATGGAGATTGTCGAAAAACTCCATGGCATGCCACGGAGCTTGGTTTCCGATCGAGACCCGCTATTCATCAGTAGCTTTTGGTAGGATTTATTCCGCATGAGTAGCATGAAGCTTCGAATGAGCTCCGCTTACCACCCCCAAACAGATGGGCAAACGGAGGTTCTAAACCGTGTTATCGAGCAATATCTACGCGCCTTCGTTCATCAGAATCCTTCATCGTGGGGCAAGCTGTTAATTTAGGCCGAGTGGTCCTATAATACATCCCAACACTCAGGTTCCGGTGTCTCACCGTTTGAGGTCACTTATGGGCGGAAGCCCCCCAATTGGCCGCAGTACCTCACAGGTTCTTCGAAGGTAGAAGCCGTGGATACATTACTCTCCGATTGAGAGTCTGTTTTCATTGCCCTGAGGAAGAAATTGCAGAAGGCTCAAGAAACTATGAAGCTGACAGCAGACAAGAAGCGTAGAGAGGTGCAGTTCCATGTCGGCGATATGGTTATGGTTCGTCTCTGGCCACGCCGTCAAGTCACCATTACCGGCCAACACCAGAGATCCCCCAAGCTAAATAAATGATACTATGGACCATTTCCAGTACTTGAGAAGATTGGGCCCGATGCATATAAGCTGAAACTCCCTAAAGATGCGCGTATCCACCCCGTATTCCACTGCTCCATGCTCAAGCCATTTCACTCACCTGTCTCTGCTAATACTTCTCCCACTCTTGCATTACCTTTGCTGATTGTTGACAATGAGCCTGTAATCTCTCCGAAATCCATTGTTGGCACTCGTTATACCTCTGATTCCAAAACACCTAAGTTACAGGTGCTGGTGCAATGGGAAGGTTTGCTTCCCAAAGATACCACTTGGGAAGATTGGGAGCAACTGCAAGCTAACTACCACCTTGAGGGCAAGGTGATTCTTGAAGGCCCAGGGGATGATAGGAACCGTGAAGATGCATCAATTAGGCCCAAGAGGAAAAGCAGTGCTCCTTCATACCTGAAGGACTACATATGAGCCTTGCTGACGTGGCATTAGTGCCAAGGGCTTGTCTGCCAATTCACACTACTTTTCACAATTCTGTTATGCCCTGTATGCACAGAATTACAAATTCTGTTAGCAATATCACTATAAATAGTATCTCATTGTAATAAGGCAGATATGAATTCAATACAATAGTTTCCTTTCCTTCTTTCTTATTCTTGGGAGGAGCTGGACCCTCGAAACCAGCATTCATCGTGTTCTTAGCATATTACATACAAATTTTATGGATTTAACTATTTCAAGATGAGTGATTCATTTCTAAAAATATAAAAGCTAAAAATCCCACCTAATAATAATAATAAAATCAGTTTTTGTCATTACATGCATGTACGTATTTATCAAATTTTACTGAATTTCTCATCAACGATGAGATTTTTATCTTTAAACACGTCGCATACATCTTTTACAATAATGTGAAACTAGAGAGACGCCCGTGTCGATGCACGGGCTCATACTAATATTTGAAATTTCATACATATAAATTATTACATGTATATACTTATATAATTTTGTTTATTTGGATAATAATAATATTTAAGTATTGGCAGAAAAAAAAATACATTAAATAAAATATGAATTTGAAACATGGGTCAAGATCTGTACCGTAGACTTGTTAATGATATTGTAAATGAAGCCGTTCGAATTAGTTTGAGTGGCCATGGAGACTCAGAATGAGACATACTAATTTTTGTTATAAACATTAACTTTTTTTATCAATAGTGTTAAAATTCATAATGAAATGATGGAAAATTTAGTTTATTTGTATAATAATAATGTTTAAGTATTGGTAGAAAAAATACATTAAATAAAATATGAATTTGAAACATGTGTCAAGGTCTGTACCGTAGACTTGTTAATGCTATTGCAAATGAAGTCGTTCCAATTAGTTTGAGTGACCATGGAGAATCAAAAGGAGACATATTCATTTTTGGTATAAACATTAACTTTTTTTATCAATAGTGTTAAAATTCATTATGAAATGACTGAAAATTTAGTTTATTTGGATAATAATAATGTTTAAGTATTGATAGAAAAAATACATTAAATAAAATATGAATTTGAAACATGTGTCAAGGTCTGTATCGTAGACTTGTTAATAGTCCAAGAAACATTCATTGAAGGGAAACTGAAACAAATTAAATGCAAAAGATAAAAAAAATAATAAATGTTGATTGACATTGACAAAATTGATTTATTTTGATGATGATTAGCATTAAATTATATTTATTAATTATTTATTTATTTTTCGTTTGAAACATTAATCTTATGTTAACATTAATCTTATTTTTTTTAACTAACATAATTAAAATATCTAACTCTTCAATAAAAATTTGAAATATCTCCTCTTAGTTTGAGTCATCGTTCCTATTAATTTGAATGACCATAGAGAAATAGAAGAAGATATTTCATAAATATAAATTATTACTACATGTACAAACTTATATAATTTTATTTATTTGGATAATAATAATGTTTAAGTATTTATAGAAAAAAATACATTAAATAAAATATGAATTTGAAACTAATATTAAGCTACATGTAGGTAATAAAACATAATTTTAAGGTAATGTGTAAATATTATATATTGTTTGGAATAAAAGAAAGGATGTATAGTAAAAATATGTGAATCAAACGATTACATGATTGAATAATATGTACTTCATTAAGTTATGAAACATGAAGAACACTAAGTCATGAAACATCAAGGGACAGGAAAAAGAAATGATAAAAATATAAGCCAATGAAATAAATTCAGAATTAATTAAAGCAAACCATAAACTGTTCAGTTAAAATTAAAATGGAATTGAAAAAATGTTGGATACCCAAAGGTATTGAACTTACAACATTAATAAAAGTATGAGAAAAAGGCACATGAAAGAACCTTTGGGATGCACATAACTAAAATTAGACATTAGTAGTGTTAGCCCGTACCTTCAAATTGTTGGGTGTATTTCTTTTTTTTTTTTATTGAAGAACCTTTGGAATGCATATAATTAAAATAAGATATTAGTAGTGTTAGCCTATGTCTTAAAATTGTTGACTGTATTTTTTTGTTTTTTTTGTTGAAGAATCTTTGGGATGAACATGACCAAAAATAGATATTAGTAGTGTTAGTCCGTGCCTTAAAATTGTTGGCTGTATTTTTTCCCTCTTTTTGATTAGAAGACTTTTGGGATGCACATGACTAAAATCAGGTATTAGTAGTGTTAGTCCGTGCCTTTAAATTGTTGACTGTATTTTTTTTTTCTTTTTTTTAATTGAATCACCTCCGCCATAAATTAAAGAAAGTAATACACACACAAAAATTACAGAGCATAAATCTTTCGTCCATGTTTAATCTACAATTAAAATTCATAGAACATAACAGAGGGTCACCGAAATAAGACCACACAAAGAAAAGAATGGAGATCTCACCTGGAAATACGTTTGGTTGAACAGTATGGGTTATTATAAGTTATCATATATTGTTTTTAATTACTAAAGATAAAACAAAATAAAAAAGGAATAAGTCAACATGCAAATTATGTTTATTTCGATATCCTAATAAAATTGTTAAGTAGTTCGGAATGAAATGAAAAATAACCAAAATAAAAATAAAATATGGTTATTAATTAAATGTTAATAAATTGAAAATGACTTTGGCAAAAATAAATACAAAATTGAAGCTGATTTGAATAAAATATTAAAATTGATAGTGTAATATTTAAAATTGATTGTTTAGTTCAAACTAATTAGGAATAAGTCAATGTCTAAATTATCATTATTTTGATATCCTAACAGAACATGCTTATTAAAATGGATCAAACTTTTATAAAGTGACAATGATTACGACAGAAATAAATACAAAAGTGAACCTGGTTTTAATAATTGGTTAAAATTGATATGGTAATATTTAAAATTTATTGTTAAGAACCCACTAATATGAATAACTTAACTGCTAAATTATTATGTTTATTAATTAGAAAATCATGAATATTTTAATATACTAACTGAATATTTAAAATTGATTGTTAAGGACCCATTAATGGAAAGATTTAAATTATGATTATTTACATATCTAAACAGAATATGTTTAGTAGTTTGAAAATCATGATTATTTTCATATACTAACAGAAGATTTAAAATTGATTGTTAAGTACCTATTAATGGAAATGTATTTTAAATTTGCCTAACTTTTTGTTTAATTTTTAAATCCATAAAACATACTTTTAAATATAATCGATTGCTAAATTCCTATTAATTAGGAATAACTGAACGCCAAAATTATTTTTTAAGATTAATAGTGTAATATTTAAGATTGATTGTTAAGTAAAATGATATTATGATTAAATTTTTATAAATTGACGATGATTAAGACAAAAATAAATACAAAAGGGAACCTGGTTTTAATAATATGTTAAAATTTATATGGTAATATTCTAAATTGATTGTTAAGAATCTATTAATTAGGAATAACTCAACGTCTAAATTATGATTATTTACCTATCCAAACAGAATATGTTTAGTAATTTGAAAATCATAATTATTTTAATATACTAACAAAATGTTTAAAATTGATTGTTAAGTACCTATTAATGGAAAGATCTTTTAAATTTGTCTAACATTTTGTTTAATTTTTAAATTCACAAAACATACTTTTAAATATAATTGATTGTTAAGTTTCTACTAATTAGGAATAATATGTTAAGTTCCTACAAAAGTGAGCCTGGTTTTAATAATATGTTAAAATTAATATGATAATATTTAAAATTAATTGTTAAGAACCTATTAATTAGTAATAACTCAATGTCTAAATTAATTTTCATAACTAGTCTAAGATTATGTGACCCGGATATACCAATTAAATGATAAAAGTATAAGAAAATATAAAAAAAATAAAAATTAAAAACTAACATTCCAATGAAAGTTAGAAATTACTAAAAAAAACTTGTTTACTGAATAACCAATTAAATGAGTTCTTCAGTTAATAAAAAAAATTAAAACCTACTTAAAATGTCTTGTCGAATATATCATAAGTTGACTAAAAAATTAGTCAATACTTTTGAATTTGTTTCATTTAAAGTCAATACTTTGATTCAAGTATGAAACTTATTTTTGATAGAAAAAATTAACTACACTTAAAGATTTTTTTTATTTTTTTAAAATATATAAATTATTTTACACTATTAGTGTGAGTTATTCTACACGTAAAGATTTTTAATATTATAACTTATAAAAGAAATTACATGTAATTTTCTATTAAATATTTTGACGATGCCATATGCTATTAAACTGTTAAAGTGATTGTGACACAATCAATTCACTTGTTACTCCATATTAAAGACTAAAGTTATTAGCAAAAAGGAAAAGTATAAGAACCAAAGATGCTAAAAAAATTGTTTATGATATAAAAATGAAATTTGCAAAGCATAATTTTATAAAAATTTAAACGTAAACAAATAATAAGTAAATATTAAAAGCAATATACTTTCTATTAATTATACTAAAATTAAATCATATTAAAATTTTATAAACTCAAACTTATTGAAAAAATATTCAATATAATAGTTAGTAAATAAAAGTTAACACATATAAAAGTTATTCAAAGCATAAATTTATCAATTATAATTATACACAATTACACACGTAGTATATTTTATAGAAAAATTTAATATGATATATTTAAATTGATAAAAAATAATTCCAACTCATAATGATGAAATTTAATTTATATAATAATTAATAAGGGCTAAATTATGTATCAAAAGGGTCTTATCTTGTCATCTCCTTATCCCAAACCGAAGTATCCAATCTCCTTTTTATGCTTTAATTATTATTATTACTTTCAATAGGAAACTATCGACATGAATAAAACATTATGGGAAAAAATTGGCAATCAGTTGTCGGAAAATAGCCTAAAATATGCTTAAGTAATTTCGGAGATAAGATTCGTTAATTAAATAAATACAAATCTTTTGAGGATGATTGGCGAGGATTCCAAGCTAAACCATCTCAATGGCGATAGGAGAAATGGATGAAAACATTTCATTCAAAACATAGAAAATGGAAGAAAACACCCAAAAGTAGAAATGACTAAAAATATTTCACTCAAAACATGGAAAATTGTAGAAAACACTTAAAACAATAACTAATTCTAAAAAATTATACTGATATGAGGTACACTGTTTTACCAAGCTAGACCTTACTCGTGTGTGGGTTTTTTTTTTCATTTTAATTATTTGTTTTATTTGAATAAATTAAATTTTAAGTTTAATTTTAATCTTTTATATTTTTAAATTATATTTGTTATTTATTTATTTATTATTCGTTTGAAATATTAATCATATGTTAACATTTAAATTTTAAAATAATTAATTTATTATAATGATGACTAAAAGCATCATGATAGAAAAGCATATTGAAAAGACAAAGAAAAGTGCATTGAAAAGTCAAGTCTTGGAAACAGAAAAATGCATTGGAAAGACAAGTGTCTTGGGACCAAAAAAGTGCATTGGAAAGATAAACGTCTTAGAAATAGAATACAAATAATTAAATTTTCTTGGAAACATTAATTCATTGAAAACGAAAGCAAAATAAACATAAAATTCAAAAAACGTAGCCATAACACTTAAAACAATAACTAATTCTAAAAAATTATACTGATATGAGGTACACTGTTTTACCAAGCTAGACCTTACTCGTGTATGGTTTTTTTTCATTTTAATTATTTGTTTTATTTGAATAAATTAAATTTTAAGTTTAATTTTAATCTTTTATATTTTTAAATTATATTTATTATTTATTTATTTATTATTCGTTTGAAATATTAATCTTATGTTAACATTTAAATTTTAAAATAATTAATTTATTATAATGATGACTAAAAACATCATGATAGAAAAGCATATTGGAAAGGCAAAGAAAAGTGCATTGGAAAGCCAAGTCTTGAGAACAGAAAAATGCATTGGAAAGACAAACGTCTTGGAACCAAAAAAGCGCATTGGAAAGACAAACGTCTTGGGAATAGAATACAAATAATTAATTTTTCTTGGAAACATTAATTCATTGGAAACGAAAGCAAAATAAACATAAAATTCAAAAAACATAGCCATAATAAGATCGTAGAAGGCATAAAATAGTGCAAAATTGAAGGAAACAAAACGCAAAAACATTAAAAGTAACTTTTATTTTATTTTTAACCGGTATAAGTACAAATGCCAAGAATATCTACATAGGGATTTTGTACAATACGTTGCCATAATAAGAACGGGAACATTAGAGAAGACTGAAGATCACTCGTGAACCTCAAAATTAATCATAGTAATAAACGTCATTTTTTTTCAAGTAATACAAAAATGAACATGATAAAGAAAGGAACTCAAACATGCAACACAAAAAAAGATAAAAATAGGTAGCGATTGCAACACAAAGATCCATATTTTTCAATATTGTGCTATTAAGGTAGAACATCGGCAATCAAACTATGTTCATCTGAGTAAAGAAAAAAATGAAGCTTTCCCCTGCAAAGAAAAAGAAAATGAAGCACTACTCAATATTTGTACCGACAAAACCTAAAAATCAAAGTTTTTTGGAGAAAAAAATCGTAGCTTTAAAAGAAACAATGACCATGCAGTGAAAAAATAAAAAATAAAAATAAAAAAATGCATACAAATACAAAAAAAGGTAAAAAGAAAACGCAGAAGATGGGGAGGGAAAACGAACCTGTAATCTATCCAACATACTATGATCTATGACTTTTGTCTTGCAAAGGAAGAAGAGTGGGTTAACCACGGTCAAATAAGACTCAATAAGACTGAGGAACACAAAAAGAAAAATTCAATCTTTTATACTGAAAGAACCCATAAATCAAAAGGAGAAATGAAATACATCACAAACCTGTCCTTCAAATGCCGAACACTATTTGCTCTCGGTGACAAATTTATGTCAAAGAAGGCTCAAGAACACAAAAAAATTTAACCTTTTGTCCTGCGAAAAGTCATTATAACACAAAACAAAGATAGAAGACGCAAAAAATTGAAGCTTTTGTGTTGCAAAGGAAGAACAATAGTCAGCCACGGTCAAATAAATCAAATGAAAAAAGAAAACGTAGAAAGATAGGAGAGAAAAGAACCCATAAATCATTTTTCGGCCAAATCAAGCAAAAAACTGCCAAACCCAACAAAAAAGCTTCAGCCTTTGGGTACGTCGGAGAAGGCTCAGGAACACCAAAAAATTTAACCTTTTGTCCTGCGAAAAATCATTATAACACAAAACAAAAACAGAAAACACAAAAAAATTGAAGCTTTTGTGTTGCAAAGAAAGAACAATAGTCAGTCACGGTCAAATAAATCAAATGAAAAAAGAAAACGTAGAAAGATAGGAGAGAAAGGAACCCATAAATCATTTTTCGGATAAAAATGGTAACTTTAGAAGAAACAACGAACATACAGTGAAAAAAATAATAAAAAAAAAAGCACATGGAGAGGGAAAACGAAACACATTCATGGAGTTTGGAGATAAAAATCGAAGCTTTTTGCGATAAAAATGGTAGCTTTAGAAGAAATAACGAACATGCAGTGGAAAAAAAAGCACATGGAGAGGGAAAACGAAGCACATTCATGGAGTTTGGAGATAAAAATCGAAGCTTTTTGCGATAAAAATGGTAGCTTTAGAAGAAATAACGAACATGCAGTGAAAAAAAAAAAGCACATGGAGAGGGAAAACGAAGCACATTCATGGAGTTTGGAGATAAAAATGATAGCTTTAAAAGAAACAATGAACATGCTGTGAAAAAAATCGACAAAAAAGCACATAGAGAGGAAAAACGAAGCATAACCTTTGAGTTTTTCGTTCGGCATCTCCGTCATTTTCGTCCGGCATTTGGAGAACAACAGCACCAAGGCATCGTCTTCGAACGATGGTAGGAAAAAAAAATGGAAGAGAGAATGAGAATGAGAAAGGGTGGAGAGAGTGGAGTAGAGAGAACGGTGGTAGGAAATAACAAAAGAGAGAATGAGAGAGAGAATGGAATGGAAAACGATGGAGAGAGAATTGGTATTAATTACGGGTTTGACACTGTAGCATTAGGTGACATTTTTGGGCGGAAATTGAATCAACCATAGCTTGACACGTGGCCCTGAAAGCCAATATTAGGACCTTGTTTGTATCATGATATATAGATGATAGATGATAGATGATTTGATAAGCATTCCCAACACCTTCAAAGCATAGCTTTTGAAGGTTCTAGCTGGACTGAACTATCTTGTGGGTGATTTATGATAAACAACTTAAAATGACCTATAATAGTAGATAAATTTGTCATGTTTGCAACAGTTTTGTATTTATTTTTAAGTCCCTAAATTTTTTTATTTTTGATAATTGATATGTAATGGTTGGTCAATTGTGAACCCTAAAGAGTGTTTTGACCACCGCGACGCTGCCAATCTTGCGGACGGGAAAGAGACAGCAAAAGACGATTTAATCAGGTTTGTGACAGCAGGATTGCTCTGTTTGCTTCTGGTGCCAGCCAGCATCGGAGACCGAATCAAAATCGACAGGACATCAACAATCAAGCAGACATTGACACAACTACAAAAGAAATTGAAATAGGAATGTTGGAAACGCTGTTACCTTGTTTGCAAGGGAAAGAGAACCACTGAACCATAAATTTCCAGATTCATGAAACACAATTTTAAAAAATCTGAGGATCAATTGTTAAATTTTTAAACTGATTATTTGCAAATAAATTCTTTTGCTCCAGCAGATTGCCAGTCAAAGATCTCAGCCGTTGATTAAAAAAACATTAAATTTAATGGTATACGAAAATTGTTTAAGCATAATCTAGACACAAGATAATTCACCATAAAATTAACTGCTTTTGAAATGAAAGACTTTAACATCAACCAAAAAAATACAAACCAATTTATAACTTTCACGGCTAAATTGGGTGCAAAACAAAAGATAGAATTTAATATTAAAAGAAATGTTTGAAACAATGACATAGTTTCACACGAGCGAATGTCAATAGAACATATAATTTAAGTAATGACTAAAACGCTAGTTGTGGACAAAAAAATTCATCAGTCCACTTACTCAAATTTGGGGGCAAAATTTTAATTCCAGATTTGGAATTTCAGATTTTAAGTTTTGGAACCTCGGCAGTTAACATGACAACTATATATGGATGTATCACAAGTCCGGGGTTCCCCCAACCGGTTTTTAAGAAATTACCATAACTTTATAAGAAATTACCACAACTATATTTGCCTTCGAATTCATTTGACCATCCACCATTCCATGCCACGGCTACACTGTTTGTTTCTTTTTCTTTTTAGAGGATATCATTTTATGCAGCATGGATATTTCAAAATCTTTTTGTGTCAACTGTTTCCTCAATGATTCAATCACCATTTCACTTTGCTTCAATTGTTGATTGAGTGCTTCAATTTCTTTCGAATGGGCATCAGTGTCACCCTTGCCAAAGCCTGCAGAGGCATCCTCTTCAATTTTTGGATCCATCTTTGCTTTCTTTGAAACATCAACTGCCTCATTAATTTGTAAAGCCCTCTTAGATGGAGTCTGGTCATTGGGTTCTTCAGTTACCATTTTCCGAACAAAGAGATTGACAGATAAGCCTGTACTTAGACGGAATGTTACAAGCTTCTGGGGATGTCCATATGTATCCTGACATAAAGTAATGTACATCACAAGTGTGAGATAGATCAGCAATCCCACAGTAACTAAATATGCTTCAGTGATATACAACTGCAATATCAGTTTATCAACATGAAAAAAAATATCCTCGTTTTGTTGAACAAGAGATAAAGGCAACGTCATTGAGTCCATCAGATTTTGGCAGGGGGATCAAATACATGTCTAGCTTCAAAACATTTTTATTAGAACAAATAGGTTCAAATATATGATCCACATTTATGTGTTTCATTAGCTCATCTAATCAACAAGCAGTTTTAGTGATATCAGGTAGAACCATTGGACATTGGTATACAATATATGTACCTTTAATTGGCTTCCTTGGACATTTTCATAGGCCCCATCTGCCTCTGGTGGACTTCTAAAAATTGCAAAGGCGGAATAATTTGCTCCTTGACCTTTCCTGGAAGGCTGCAGCAGATTTTACAATGCATTAGATTCAGAACTCAAACAAAAAATGTAACCCAAGGCAGACTGCCAAAAAGAGTGCCCATAAGACAAACCTAAATGTCCTCAAATTGAAGACATCTACTCTATTTCAATAATTACCAACAAACCTCTTCTCAAAAACATTGAGATACTCATAGAACACACTACCTTCAGTTCAATTTTGAAATTGCCAGGAAGAATTTTATGCAACGTTTCAATGTTTACAGTGTTTGGTATCTTGTGAAGAAGAAGCTTTGCCAGCTCACTTTCTGGAACCTAAAACGAGATAACAGTAATAGTATTCATCTTTAGTTACCAACCACCATGAGTACAACTAAAATCTAGAACTGAAGATGTATATATCAGCTTACATGCTCTTGAACTAATGCAATTGGAAATTCCTTATCAACTCCATGTTTGATCTTCGCAAGAACAAGGTCCATAGCTGCTTTTGCATCATCTAGACAATTATGTGGAGCACCCTTTTCCCTAACTTCATGGTGCAACACAGCCTGTCACAACAATTGGTGATGAACTATAAATATAATATCAATATTTTCCATTTCTATTTTTCTTCTATCTTGCCACAATTTGCTTGTGCAAGTTTGTATGATGAAATATCTTAAATTTAAATTTCAATAATAGACAAGCACAAGTTCACAAAAAAGAGACTTTGCATTCAAGACAACAAGATTCCTCCAAAGGAGTGGCTAAGTGGTAATTTTTCATAATAATGATTCATAAATTAGATGACATGCAATGGAGAACCTTAATTTTTGCATGTAAATAATGTTACTTGCCTGACATAAGCTATTCAAAGAAGGTCTCTTGTGAATAGATCCATCCAAGGATTGGAAGATATAAGAAGTGTCAATCACTCTAACATGATCAAGCTTCAGCACTGCAAAAAATCGAAATTAGTAAATAAAATAGAAACACAAAAAATAGTTCAACAGTAGTCCTCTCCATATACTCAAAAACTAACAGTAGATAAAAGGACAAAGCAAAATAGAGTAAAATGTATATCAAACTTACCACGTAGATCATTATGTAAACTGTGTCCCACTAATATGATTCCACTTGATAACAACTTCTTCATGTATTTCTATGGAAGTACAACACATCTTCATTATGCACTTGAAAGGATGATATAGGAAAACAAAGGAAACCACAAAATACCTGTATATCAGCCAAGGAGCAAGTCACTGCCTCTAGATCTTGAGAAGAGACACCAGTAATCTCTGTTCTGTAGTCTGCAATTTCTTTGTCTGGTTTTACAAGTTTATCTAGTTTGACCTGAAAAGTTCCGAAAATTATCTATCTACAATGTCGTAAAGGACAGCAGTTTAAACACAATTTATGTGCAACCTCTTTTTTTTTTGGGAGGGGGGTGGGGGGGTTATGCAAAAGAAAGAGTATGCATAAATTACCTCTAAATTATGGTCTACCACACAGACTTTAACTACTGCTTCAGTCCCATCTTCACAGAGAACCATTTCGCAGTCAACAGCAACCATTTCAGTAGACTTCATCACCTTGGGTTTGTTTTTGAAGTTTACAACTATCCACCCCTTCAAATCCACACCATAAAAACAACATAGATAATGAATCAGTATAACTATCCACCCATTTAAATTCAATTACGGATGGCGGCAACAAACCTCATCAATTGATGGAAATGAATAATCCAATGGATATAATGGATGCTGCAGAGTTGCTTGGACTAGCCTCTGTGCTGCCAACATCAGCAGGTTACAAAAATGACAGTAAAATTATTACAAATGCAGGTGTCAATGAAATCGACACCATTAAGATTTTTACTAATTAATTTGAAATTCAAATGCACTCCATTATCAATCACAAAACCAAGGAAGAAGAAAAACAACAATTAACAGCAAGTAGTCTTTGCTAAATCATAGAGATTATGTATTATGCCATTATCAGTTGCAGTCTCTTCAATTATTCAGCATGATGATTCAGATAATATATATCAGGAAAACAAGAATTCATAAAATTATAAGTGAGAACTATGTAAATAGTAATTTAAAAAACAAGACAAAATAGCAGAACAATCACCATTAAAACATACCTGCTCAGGGGAATCATGAGATTTATCTTTCAGTCGCTCCAACATATATTGATTTGAATGATGTCGCATGATGTTATCAAAAAACTGAGCACAGGGGAGAAATGTATGAAACTCGCATCTTTAAGTGTATGAGTGTGTATATAGGGCACAGAAAAGTTATTTACCTTTAAATCTTCCTCCTTTGAAAATGTCTTTAGAAATGCAGCCAATACCTCATGGGATCTCTTTGATGGATCACTCAAACCTGCCCCAAACTTTTTATCATGACTGTTCAAGAATTCTTTCCAGCCTCCCAGATTACCCTTTAAGCCTCTTTTTTGTGCTAATTTTACAATATCAACCAGCACCTACCCACATGGAAAGCACTAGTTATCTTGCTGGGACAGAGGAGAAAGAAGAAGGAAACGGAAAACAAAATACTACCAAACCCTCATGAGACCACTAGAAGTCACTCTGTTGAAAACCTAGTATCTAGAAGTCACTATGGGCCTCAACTCATCCAAATCAAGTTAGGAATCAGGTGAACCCACTCCCACTGGCATAACTCTAACAAGTGCCTATTTGTTCCATTTACAACATCCAAAACGAAGAGCTTAATTAAGGGAAACAATACTGCTTGCCACTTAAACCAGAAGATAATGTTGGTAAAAAGAACAAAACAAACACGACTAATATGTATTTGTGTTAATCTAAAACTCACCACCTAAAATATTCAAACGATTCATGGCAATACGGTAACCAAATAAATACTGTGTTTGGTAAGAGAGAAAAAAAAAAGGGTTCGGAGAGTTTAGCAATGTAGTGGACGAAGGAAGTTACCTTTTTGTCTGCAGTCTCTATCTTGTCCTCCATGTTGCACAACAGAGACGCCGCTAAAAAGGAAGAAGGGAAGCGGTTGCGAACTCCTTCTGCTCAGACACAGGAAGGGACGAAAGAATGTAACGTATGGAGAGGAAGAGATGATACCTAGGGTTTTGACTAATGCCTTAAGTGGGCCGGGTGGGAAAAACTAAACAAAAAATATGGATTTGTTATTTCCACTTCCTTTATTACTAATTCAAATTATATTTCACCATCAATAATCAATAATAATAAATAAAAAACAATTACAAAATGATGTAAATTAAAAAATATATATTAATGAGTTAAAAAAATTGAGGAAAAAAATGAAATTGAATTTTGTTACATTATATTCCAATTTAAATTACTTATCATAAATATAAAATACTATTATACTCTATATGGTTAAATATATTATTTATTATTAATTTTAATCATATAAAAAAATATTTATCATGTCCAATTGTAATATAAAATTTATATTTTAATTAAAAAAAATTCTCCCTCTAAATTGTGTACTTTAATTTTTATAATATAGAAATAAATTATAGGTTGAATTACCTGCTTAATCTTTTATCTTATTTTTTTTCAATTTGATTATTTATCTTTTAAAAAGTTTAGTTTGATCAAAGGACCAAATACTTCATTTGGCCTGATTTATATTATATCTATAAACATAATTTAGTTTGGATTAATTTTTAAAATTCAAACTAGTGTTGTTAAAATGGTTAGTTTTTTTTTACAATTTTTAATATTTTTTATTTACATCAATTCATAATTATTTTTTACCTATTGTTATTTGATGATGAAATATAATTTCAAAATTTATTATAGACTTTAGAGTTTTACTCAGTCTTAGTTTATTTTTTGTTTTAATATTCATAAAATCTGAATGCATGCCAAAAGCCCAAAAGAAACGCTAGCCTGCATTCAATTTCCTTGTTTGGCGTTTTATTGTTTTGAAATCGGAACCATTGAATTAATCCAACGGCTCAAACATATGCTGCAGAGGGCTGGAGAGGATCCGGATCCATGAAGGGGAATGTATATTTCATGGATGTTTTTGGAAAATAAAATCAAAAAGGGAGTGTAGCAGTAAAAAGGAAAAGTGGATATAGTCATTCACATAATATGGTTATGAGGGGGCAGGGTGGTGGTGTAAGTGTTGGGTTAGGTGAGGCTGCAAAGTGTGGTATGGGGCAATTCAATGCTAATAATTCACTTGTACACTTCTCCTTTTACTGGTACACTTCTCTTTCTCAATTTTTTCTGAAAGGCTATTTTTACTCTCTCTTTTTACTTGTACACTTCTCCTTCTCAATTTTTTCCTAAATTACCCTGTAAAACTCACTTCCTTGACTCTTTTTTAGACAGTGAAACCCTTGCAATTTTTTGATCCCATCATCAAAATCCCTAACTTCAATTTTTTTTTTGTTTTTGATATGAAGTTGGAATGGATAGAAAAAATGAATTTGGTGGCGATACAAGTCAAGGTGTTTGTTCAAAGCGAGTATATAGAATTCTAATGACACAAAGTGGATGCATTAGAATACTTGATGTCGAGAATGGTGTTGATTTCTTTGATCGTCATCAGCTTTGTCCTTTGTATGTAAAATGATTTTAAGAAAAGGTGGGTGTCTACATGTGAATATGCAAGGGTGACAACCTTTGGTCAAGCCTTCGCACTTGCACCTTTAGGGTTTGGCATGTAATATGCAATTAGCAATGCTAATTGTAGGAGCAATGAATTAGCAATGTACTTAACCACAAAATCTTCAAAGTGAAAATTCATGTGGATTCCAACCAAGGAGAAGAATTTGAAGGTCTTGCCGCAACCCAACACATATGGGTGGGAGGTTAAGTCCCGCTTGTGATGTGATAAGTCAAAACATGATCAATGTCGGTGTTGTTGGCATAATAGATGAGGTAAAAAAGCAATGAGGAAGCAAAAATGACACGAGTTAAGGTTTAAAAAATTAGGGTGAGTTTGATAATAAGAATGAAGAAAAATTACAGATTTTAGGTTAGAGAAGTTTTTCTCAAATTGTTGTTGCAATTTGCAAATTTTAATGTTGGTTAATTTGATTTTGTGGTGTATTGCTTAAATTTTGATTGTTAGCATGAATTTGTAAGTGTATATAAAAATTGTAACACCTTAAAAAAAATTCTGAAATATAACTTTAAATCATTCAAATAGTATATTTTACAAAATATGTATCATTAAATCTAGTTTCAATTTTAAATTGATAAAATATCTCAATATATATTTTATTTTTTCTTTTGGGAAAAAAGGAACACATATACATATATATTATGCTTGATTAAAACATGTACATATAATTAAAATGTTCATGAATAAAGAGTATTATCAAAAAGCATTTTCTATTTAAAAATCACTTCGAATGTTTGTCATTTTTCTTCTACCTTCACACAATGCTATAATAAAGTATAACTAAAGAATTATAGTCTTAAAAGAGTCTTTCTATGAAATCGGAGGAAAGTCTCGTTATAATCAATGTCTTCCTTTTAAGTAAAGTCTTTGGCAACAAGACGAACTTTATATATCTCAACATTATCCTTTGAATCCTTTTAAATTATAGATATCCGTTTACAACTTATGGGGTTTGCACCTTCAGGTAATTTGTCGATATTCCAAAATTCATTGTCAACCATTGATTTTATCACATAATTAATAACATTAATCCACTTTTTAAGGGTTAGAACATAATATGACTTGATTAAAGTTGATTAGAATTTTTTTTAGTCAACCTAATGTCATATTCATGTTCTTAAAAAGATGCACCATAACAATCCAAAGTTGCATTTCTCCTTTTTCCGGTGGATCTTCAAAATGACACATCTTGAGACGGTTGAATTGAGTTTGAACTATAGGTGGTACTTGAGGAGGAATCTTAGTGTTGTCTTGTCATTGAATGATTTCAATAATAACATCATTATTAATTACTTGATGTGTTTCTTGACCAATGGTAAGTACAAAGACTTATCCATTGTCAATAACAAGTTATTTTTTAAGGACAACACTTCTTATGTTTCCTTCTCCTCCAAACTCAACTTCTTCAAGGAATTTTATATTTTCGTCTCAAAAGAAAGATCTTATAGTGGGATTGTAAAACTTACACTCACGAAAGTGTTCATCCAACCAACATAGTAGTAACTATATCTTTAAGTCTAGCTTACCTTAATGCGGCCTATAAGGCATTGTTTTGGCTAGACATTCTTAAATGTGCATGTGTCTAATGATGGACTTATTCTCAATTCATAGCTCATGAGGGTTTCTAGCAACTACTTTAATTGGTACCTTGTTGAGGATATAATATGTGATCTTTAATGTCTTTCCTCAAAGTGACTTTGGTAGAGAAGAATCATACTTTTACCATACCCTTAATGATTCAATTTCGTCATTCTGCAACTTTGTTCATGCTAGGTTTGTCCAACATTGCATACTGCAGAACAATTTCATACTAATTGAAGAAAAAACATGAAAGGTTCTAGACGTTGCTCACCTTATTTTTCATATTTATCGTAATATTCATTGTCACAGTCAGATTTGACAATCTTAATTTTCTTTCCTAATTGAAGTTCAACTTCAACTTTGAAAGAATTGAAAACATCTAAAGACTAAGACTTCTCATCAATTAAAGAAAGAGCAATTGTCCATGAACATAATAAAACACCTTTGTCCATTCTATGAATCCATATGGAAGGGACCACAAATATTTGTATGAATTATTTATAAGATATCCTGAACTCTTTCGACACCTAAATTCCTTTCGTTTGTTTGTTTTCCTTAATACACTCAATACGAACTTAAAAGTTACAATAATTTCCTTTGACACAAGTTTTTGAATTCTCTGTATAGAGATGTAGCCTAAGCGTCTATGCCACAAAGTGACGAAATTCTTATTTAATTTATGTTTTGTACCGTGTGAATAACTCACAACATTTTATTATAAGAACACTCAATATTAATTAAAGACCTACTATAACCAACATTATTTGAATCACAACAAAAACTAACCTTATTATTTCCAAATGAACAAGAATAATTGAATTTGTCCAAAATAAAAATAGAAATTGAATTTCGTCTAACAGATGGTGCAACATATATCTCAACCAAATCTAAATAATTAGTCTTTAAAAGCAACCTAAAAGTTTCTATAACTTTAACTGCAACCTTATTGTCATTGCCTCATATAGATTATTCTTTCAACATCACTACGGAAAATGACTCCACAAGCAACCTTGTAAAAACATACTTATGTGAGTAATAGTACCAAAATTTACCCACTAAATGTCCTTAGGTACTAAAACTAAATTAACTTTAGAACAAATCCAAAATGAGAAGTTTATCCTTCTTCATACACCAAATAGTGTACTTAAGACACTTTTACTCCATATGTCTCATCCTTTTACAAAAGTAACAAGTAAATTCTTTATCTTGCTCTCATGTTTCTATTCTAATTGAGAAAAAACTTTATGCAATATCATCGATTCTCCTACTTTTCTTATCCAAAAAAAACAAAAACCTAGTTTGATCCAGGATCATGATAAATAAAACTCCATTAGCATTTTCCATAGTGTAAAAAAAATCAATTCATTCAATTCCATGTATTTGAGAAAATTCTCAATTGACTCATTTTAAAAATGGCACGTTTGAGATTCCAAAAAATATGAGTAGTGAAAAAAAAGAGTAGTAGCAACAACTATTAATGAGAAAGCAATAAACATACTATGCACAATTTATCTTTATGGTAAATTTAAAGACCCAAGCAAGATACCTAGCACACCATTAATTCTCAATCTTTTGGATTGGAAGGACTAACTGCAAGTGATACTCTTAATGCAATGATCAAACATTGGTGATAAGTCCTATCAAACAATTATTATCTTTGAACATTCCATTGTTCACATGAAAAATTAATTTGGTGATAAATCCCATCAAATAATTATCGTTTTTGGATACTTCATTATTTACATGGAAAACCAATCCTTATAATCACCACATATTTACCATCGCAGGTATATAATTATTCGGTCAAATTATGTTTTCCTTTGGGTCGAACACAATTTGCATGGACAACATCTATGTAAAATCCAATCAAATTAACCTATGCAACAAAGGTTAGTTTGACAACATGTTTCAATTAATCCAACCAAAAAAATACTAGACAATTAAAAAAATAAAAGATCTTAAATTTTCACATTTCACACATAAACCCAAAACTCAAAATTATGTATATATCACTATCTAGCAATTACATGACTGCATAGCAATCCTTAAGTAAGAAAAGTATCTCATAAATTATATTCAATTTCACCCACAAATCATTGACGTGATCACAAATTAATACAATATATCCCAATTCATTCACGTTAATTTCTCAATATTGGAATAAAAAAAAATCAAGTGGCTAATCTTTATCTTAAATAACTTTATTTATGGGATGTAGTAAAAAAAAGGCCATTAAATCCAAACTAAATCTCCAAGATTTCAAAAAGATTTATAATACAATAAAATAAGAATCACCAATATATTATACATATCTTTATTACTCAAGAAAATCAATTTCACATTATAATGAAATTGTGTGGTGGAAAAAAACTTAATTTTATCTTGAAGCTTAAAAAAATACATGATAAAATTACAAACCATACATTAATCCCATTGTCATATATTTGTTTCATCAATAACAAAGAACTATTCCTAATATATAACATGTTTATAAATAACAAACAAGTCATATAAAATATATATAATAAAACATGTAAATATTTCACATAACTAACCCATCATAAGATATCTAGTACAACATTAATTCATAGTCTTTGGACATAGAAGTCAATTTGTAATTGGTATTCTTAATGAAACGATCAAATATTGACAATTAGTTCTGTCAAATAATAGCCTTGGACCGATTATTATTTACATAAAAAATATTCTATAATTGTCATATATTTATCAACACATATATGTTATTAATTGATCAAATTGTATATTTCTTTGGTCTGAACACTATTCACATAAATAATCTCATAATAACATCTATATAATTTTAAACAAATCAATCTTCACAAAAGAACTTACTTTGATAATATATTGTGTCAATCAATTTAATTAAAAAATTACAGATATAAAAAAATAGAAATGTCTAAATTTGCACCTAATCATTATAGCAATAAATATGAAATATTAATCAGACAAATAAATAATTTATCCGTAAATTATATATACAATATATTTACCTACATATTCTACTATTTCCTTATAAAAAACAAATGGCCAATACATAAACCATTTACTGAATCTTTAGAAAAAAATGATTTTCAAATCTTTAGTAAATAAAATAGAATCGCATCTCACCATATTGCCTTAATGTCTCTGGTTTTACATAAATTTTCTTTGACCCTATGAAAAACATGATGTGGTCAAATCCTTGAAGAAACATTCCAAAGAAATCTTTTGAAAAACCAAATACTAAAAGCAACCCCTTAATATATTTTTTTTTTGAGAAAAAAAAAAAGAATTGCACATGAAAACCATCCAAGTGAACCTTATCAAAAGGAAAACTTAAATCCTAACAATAAAAAAATGGATACCTATTCTGATATCACCTGTTGAAATATCTTTAATATTTAATCCTTATTCTTTGTTTTTTTTAGTAAATACATCTTCTCTTTCCTACTTTTTCCCAATTTACATTACTTTGTAATTTAATTTTCAATATACACTACTTGGGACTTTCGCTCTCTTTTTTGTTTTTTCTAATTTAAAATATTATAAAATATAAATATTATATTATATAACTTTTTTAATTGGTTTTAAAATTACTTATTTATTAAATTAAATTTTATAATTTTTTTTTATTTTTTTAAAGAAAAAAATATACAGATAAAGAAAAATAAAAAAATTGGATAAAATTAGAGTTCAATATTTTAATTACTTTGTATGTACTTTTGTAGTTAAATTTATGTGCTGTTGATATTTTTTTGTTATGTTCATTAATTAAAAAAAATAAGAAAATTAGTTAGTAGTATTAAAATAAACTAAAAAACACAGTAAAAAAATAATTGATACATCTATCTTATATAATAGACGTAAAATTTCAAAGAGCAGTAACTGCTATATTGAGAATATCTTTAAAAATATTTATTGAAAATATCTTTAAATAAAAATATATTGAAAATATCTTTAAAAATATTTATTTAGCAGTTATTTTTGGCTTAAGTAATAAGAATTTATATTTTTATTATTTATGGCTTGCAGATATGAAAAGAAAAGATTAAAATATCCAAAAAATACTGATAACTACTAAATATGAGCTATTTTTTATAATAAAAATATATTGAAAATATCTTTAAAGATATTTAATTAGCAATTATTTTTTGCTGCCACACCCGAATCAATGTGGTAAGAATATAAACAAGATCAGTGGGTCCCGATCCAAGGAGAAAGAGGACGGCAAAAGATTGTCCCGTTTCAACTCACATTTCTACTACTGAGATGAAGAAGAAAATGAACGAGAAAGTAGAAAAAGTGTGAAATTTACCGACAATATGGTTATAACAGAAACAATTGTCCTAATATATCTCCATCTTAAGTTTTTCCTTAGCCAAGTGTAATCGTTTAAGTATTTGATTGATAATGCAATATAATGTTCTTCTATAAATAAATTGTTAAACAAAAAGTCTTCTCATTTTTAATTAAATCTAATAACATAAACAAACTAATTATATTTAGTAATATAATTATATTAAAAATAATTATATTAGAAAATTCAGATTTTAAATAAAAATATTCACCTAAAAAATATGTTAAGTAAATTAAATAATAAAATAATTATATTTAATAATATCATTTTCTTTAAAAAAAATTAAAAAAACAAAATTATAAAATTTAATTTAATAAATAAGTAATTTTAAAACCAATTAAAAAATTATATAATATAATATTTATATTTTATAATATTTTAAATTAAAAAAAAAACAAAAAAGAGAGAGAAAGTCCCAAGTAGTGTATATTGGGAATTAAATTGAAAAGTAATGTAGATTGGGAAAAAGTACGAAAGAGAAGGTGTATTTACGAAAAAAAAAAAAACCCTTACTCTTTATACTAAAGCTAAAAATTCACAAGTCTATAACCTTCCCCAAAGCCTTATAATCTATAACATATTTGATTATTAAGGATTAGATAAGATACCTGAATTCGTAGTTGGTTCTTGATCTAAGCGTTCTTCGACAACCGTTATAAGATCTTTGCAGCTATCAATCATGAACACAAACAATGACATTATGGTTCTTCTTAAATCAAAATATTTTTATTCTTCAATGAGACCTTCCAACTCTTCATATGGAAAGAAGAAAAACTATGTGTGACAGTTTGATATATCGAAGATTATGATCTTCTTATAACATGTTAATCTAATATTCTTACTAATAATAAATAACTAATATAATTATTTTATAATATTATACCACATTAATCATTGCAATAAAAAATTCCAACAAATTCAACGCTCAACGACATATCTTTATTTTGTGATTATTGCAAAAGGGTAATTGGAGGAACGATTCTTGTGAGGCTGCTGCAAGTTGGAGTTGCTCAAAAAGCACGGGATGATTCTTGTGTAGGGTCTAGATTAACTATCCTACCATTGGGAATTAACTGCAGCTAAGTTAAGTATTAATTATAATCTATTATAACAATATATAACCATAATTGATTATTGAAATATTTTAATTTTTGCAATTATCCTAAACACATCATTTAATTCATGGAGATATTTTGGTTAAAAAAAAGGTGGTGTTGTAATAGATCATGATTTGCGAAACTACAAGCCAAACCGACCATGAATAAAATTAGTGTACACACTAATCTTGCATGATTGAGTGACGTCCATACCTCTCACTAAGTTTTTAAGTAAGTTCAAAATACAAAGTGGTTTATAAAAGATTTCACAACATCTAAAATCAAATAATGCATATATTAAAAGAAAAAAAAAACGAAAATTCCCTCGATCACATAAGGTACATACGCGCTACAGTTTGTATATTCACACGACTATAATTGAGATTTGAGAGCATAGTGACAGGGACAAGAATTAGGGAAAAGTCTCATAAGCCAAAGATTATAAAAAAAAATATTGCATTGACAATGAATGTGATACTAAGAGATTTAACTCAATTGGTTGTACAAAATGCTTTAGTGTTTTAAACTTCTTCGTACCCTGTTCAACTCTTACGAATAAGAAAAAAAAAATCACACAACAACCACTTTGCAAGTTTCATGCAAAAAACATAACTAAAATCTGGTATCCACCATTGAATTAACTAATTGAGTAGGACCTGTAAAAAATTAGGTAATTGGGTACATGTAGTCAAGATAATCACAACTACTATAGTAATCTCCACAAGAATTAAGATAGATGATTTATGGAACAAAAAAGGCATCTTAACCACCTCTTACTAAAGATCCTTATCATTGTATCCAGATTCTCTCAAATTAACAAATTTTCAATCATTAGATTAAATTAGAGGCTAAGCTTTGATCATGTGTTCAATTTAATATATTTTTAAAACAACAATATTGTTTCTATATAGTTTTTTTCACTCCAAAATGTTTCTGATTCTTGATCTTTCTCATGTAATCATTCTTCGTAAACGTGTTTCATTGGAGAACAGACGCACATGACAACAAAGAACCTTTAAGAACCACTAAAATTCAATTTTTCACGATGGAGTGGCTCTAAACACTACCTCCACCCTCTCATTTCTCTCCCTCCGCACTCTCCTTCCTCGTCCATCGGCTCCACATGCAACCCACCATCGCGGATGCTTTCATCTTCGCCGTTGAGCTCTAGACTCAGTGCTCCGAGTTGGATCACTCACTCAACGAGTTGACTCAACAACTTAAAGTGGGTCTCATCACATACAGTCTCCTTCTTTGACAAAATTCATGACCTCTTTGGTGATGTTACTAAGAGGTTGATTGCTCTCTCCTTCACCGTTTCAGTGAAAAGAATTGTCAAGATTCTTCCAATGTTGTCGTGGATAGAACCAAAGACATTTTACTGTTTTAAAAAACAAAAAAAATTAAATTGAAAACATGGTCAAATCTCAACACTCAATTTAATCTGATAGTTAAAAATTTATTAATTGAAAATTCTCCAATTATTTTTAATCGAAGATGATTGGGATCCTCCTTATCATCATGGTCGGATTTACTTTTAAGCTAACAAACATTTTAAGGCATCGTCACCTTCTAACTCTCACCGATCGATTTAAGGTTAGAACTTAGAACCGTTCTAGTCTAAGCATGGTCTTTGGAAGATTTGCATAAATAGCTATATATATACGCGTTTGAATTCGTAGGTATGCTTATATTATTATAAATACATCACAATGTCTAGAAATCTAGAATTAGAAAAGTCTCACAAGGCAGAAATTAATTAAAACACGACGTTTGTCAATCAAAATGGTCCTCCACTTCGTCTACTATGCAATTTCCTCCCGTGATAGAAAATCAAGACCGTGTTTAAATTGATGGAAAGGAATGGAATAAGACAGAATGGAATTGAATAATAGCAAGTTTCATTATTTAGATTGTTTAACATGGGTTAGGACGGGACATGATATACATGGATTATTTCATCCAATATTATATCCTCTTTACTTCGTCTTTGATTAGGGAGTACGAACCACATTTGTTTTTTCATTTAATCTTAAAAATTTACAACTAATAGGAAAGGAGTAATGCTACATCCTTGTACTACATCTTCTTACAATTTTTCCGACTCCTTAATACCTTAAAAATATAAAACACATTTAATATTTACTACCCAAGAAAATAAGAGGATCAATAGGAAGATGAAGTAGGAAGACTTAGAATCATTCAATAAGAAAGTAACTTCTACTCCATTTTATCCGCTTTTATTCTATTTTCCGTTAAATATGCACTCATAACCAAAAATGTGGTATCGACCATTAAAATAACAAACTGAATAAGACCAGTTAATGAAGCTAACAGACTAATGACTGGCTACACATAGTTATAACATAATAACAACCGCCATAACCAACCCCAGTAGGAAAACATAATTCAGAGACCAACAATTTCAAGGAACATACATGTAATGTAACTGAACAAATGAGAACACAACCAACAAACATTGTGAAAATGGCAAGAATGCATTACCATCCTTACAAAATAAAGGATCATTGAAAGCTGGTACTGGAGATATCATCAATGTTTGCCCACCTTCTGAAGGCACATGGCATCAAATTCCTACCAGCCAAAAATCCAAACTTGTTCCTCAACATAGACAATCTGTTGTTGTTGTTGTTGCTGCTGCTGCTGCTATTACTGCTTGAAAGAGCATCATCAACCAAGGACACTTGTGTCGTGTCGATCGGAGGAAACGCTGTGCTACTTTCCTGAGGCCCAACATCACTACCACTTCCATCCAAAGCCTCAACTTCAGTACTGAAATCAATACTAAGCACGAGAGGACTCCTCTTCTCACGCAGCCACTCCACAACTTCACCGTTAACCCTTCTGCACTTCCTCACCTTGAGCTTAACCAAATTAGGACACCCCGAAGCGAAAGCCGCAATCCCAGCATTCGACACGGGGCACCCCTTAATGCAAAGCTTCCTAAGCGCCCCACACTTTGCCACAATGCCCTCAATCTCTGCATCCCCAACCGTACAAATCCCACAAAGTGCAAACCTCTCCAAACCCTGACAACTAGAAACAATCGCAGTCAAACTCAAAGAGGTAGGAAACATAGCAATCAGCACAAGCTCCTGCAAGTTAGGACAGTGTTTGGCCACAGCCATCAAGCCAGAATCCCCAATCCTGTTAGTCCTCCACCCATCGATGTGAAGCTTCTTCATCATCTTGCACCTCTCCGCAACTTGGCAGAGTCCCACATCGGAACACTCGGGTGCTTTCACAAGGTGCAAAGACTCCAACTTTAAACACTTGGAAACCCCCAAAAGTCCCACATCGCTAACCTGAACCTTCTCTAAATGAATCTCAACCAACCCGGAATTCAACTTTCCAACACTTTCCAGAGTCACATCCCAATCCCCTGAACACCGAATCAACTTGAGCGTTTCAAGCTTCTTCGAGTTAATTATTAACGGCGCGAAACTGTGGCCGTTAACGAGCTCCTTGAGGCAAATCGATTTCAACGAAGAAGAGGAAGTAACGGAAAGAGGCACCGATTCCGCGCCGTCACCGTTACCGTTTTCAACCCCTCGAAGCCTCTTGATGGAAACCTCTTCGAGAACGGTGGAGTTGTTAACGAAAGCGTAAACGCCCTTTGCGCCGAACGCGCACGAGCCGCACGAGAGCTTCTTCAGATTCGTGCAGTTTTTCGCGACGCCGGCCATTCCGAGCTCCGTGACTTCCCTGCACCCGCGCAGCTTCAGCCGCACCAGATTCCTGCACCGCAGCGAGATCAAGACCAAAGCGTCGTCGTTTACGCTCGCGGACTTGCGGTCGCACCGCAGGGCAAGCTTCGTGACCGAGTCAAACCGCGAGAAGAGCGACGGAACGAAGTCAACCAGGCTCGCCTTCGCGTTCAGGGAGAGGCGCTGTCGGTTTTCGCCGTCGACGCGCAGCCACCGCCGGCACACGGCGGAGCAAGTTTTCCGATCGACGGAGCTTAAAAACTGGAAAATTCCGGCGAGGCACTCGTCGGGAATGTCGGCGGTGTAGTCGCGGCCGCCGACGATGGATTCGTCGGAGAAATCAGCGTGGCCGGTGTTAAAAATTTCCCGGCGACTCAGGTCCGGCGACGAAACCGGCGTGGACGGTGCTTGTCCCATTGGGGAAGAAGAAAAAAATAAAGATAATGTTAAACGCAGCGTTTTTGTGAGGTATGTGTTTATCTTAGCGCATGGGACACTGGAGTTAGAGAGGCATCATATAGTACATAGGTTTTTTTTCAATGTTTTCACCCGTCAAAGGGTGAAGCGCGTGTCGTCTCCGCAAGATGGACGAGGGGGGTTATTAACGTGTGGTTTGGTGCACCGTATTCTAATATGATTTCTAGCGTGAGATGTTGGGCGTTCAATTGGGACCGTTTGATTGGACTGCGTAAGGAACCAAAAAAATGTAGGTTAGATGTTGTTGTTTGGGTTTGGCCTTGTCGATGGAGAAATTGGGGAGTGGGAGTGGGACTACTTTTGGTGGGGACCACTTGGTTCGGTGTTCGAATCTCTTGTCTTGTTAACAATGATTGTGGCTTGTTCCAAGAACCACGTTGCTACGACTTTAACATGGGGTGACAATGAAAGTGGGAAATTTGACTTGGACCTGGTCCTTGGGGTACTTTACTTTTACGAGGATGTTCTCATTATGATTTCAGATACTTTGAAAAGACAAAGAGAAAGAGAATTTTGAATTCTTTCTTTATTCATTTTAGTTTTTTGTAAGGGTATTTATGGACTAAAATAAATTATTTCGGTTTAATTTGTTTTTATATTTTTTGTTAAATTAAAACTAAACGAAGTACTAGGATTTAAAATGCACTGTGATATCTCATAACTCATTTTCTATAGAGGATGTTCATCAAAGTAAACTACTGGACCAGAGTAATAATAAAATTATAACAGCTGCTAAGCTTCATAAAGAAGATATAACTGATCGGTTGAATGTAACATGCTATCTTCCTTTATCATAGTTCAGCATTAAAGTTGTTTAGTATGCTATGTAACTCATTAGCGTAAGAATTAATCGTGCTTTTGCATTCTAATTTTCAAAATGCAGTTTGATAGGGTCAGAGGTTAGTCCTAAATAACATAGGTCTCATTTTCTGTGGCTGTTGTTTTGCATCCATTGTGAAATTAATTTTCCCTTTGGGTCTGAACTAGCAGAGAGTGAAAAGAATCCTGTTCATTCTAAGGAAAAGCCAGTTCAAGCAACTACGGGATCAAAAACTGATCAAGGTTCCCTCTTAATTCTCTACTTGTTGCATAGTGGTTTATGCTGCTTTAGAACCAAATGGAAATACTGCCTTGCCTTGCTTTGCTTTGAGATAACTAACTAATGTCTGTTCTCTAGTTGGAAATCACATGCAGCATTATTATTTTTCTCTTAAAATAATACTTACTAGAGTGGTTCTTGGTATCCCTAAATTCCCTGCTTCCTTATGAGCCTGTTCCACAAGGTTATATATCATCAGTATCACCATTTGTATTAACTTGTTTGTAACCATAGCATAACACAGTTTTGAAGGACAAGAGGCAAGACTGTAATCTAATTGGAGGATACTTGGGCGTCAAGTTAAAAGCTTTTAGATGGGAAAGCTAGAGTTAGGAATTAATGAAGACAAAATTTTGATATTAGAAATTTAGTAAGCATATCTTTTAGAGTAAGGTTGTACGGAAGCAAAACAGGAGGAATTTGTGCTTTGATCATTACTCTTGAACAGTGATTTAAAATGTTTCAAATAACTTCACTGAAATCTATTCGGGTGCTTTCACCTTACAGCATGTTTGATTTCAGAAGAATTGGTCCTTGACATGTACAATTATTTCCTTTTCAGGTTCAACACCAAGCTTCACAACCATTATTTGACACTCGCAAGGTGTGTTCACACTTCGGATATTTTATGCTCATTAGTCTTGATGCCCTGTAACAAGCAGCAACAAATAATTTTGTCCAATAAATATTTTCTGCAGGCTTTTACAGGCTCTATTATAGAGGATGCTGAAAATATACAAAACAACTGCAAGAGAACAAAGTTCAACTTCATCACAGGTAGATTTAATTTACTGATTTATATGTGGTAGTATTTCCCATAAAAATATTTGATAAACATGGTTTTTATACATGATGCTTTGCAGTTTCATCACTGACTTGTATATATACTAATCACGAGTTTGACCTTCACAGGATTCTGGTTCTCAATCTTCAAAACCGGTCTCCAGATTCAAAATGCAGAGAAGATAACTACAAGAAAATGAGAAGGTTGGATCTATTTTGTATTTGGCGATCTAATGGTGTAGCATCCATGATTCTAGCATGTGCTGATTGAGATCAAAAGTAGCAAGAGTAACAGTGGGATAAATTGTTATGACTTTTGAGTAACAAATTTTTTGGACATGTTTGATTCTCTTTTGTTCAAGTGCTCAAGGGACAAATTTTAAAAAATGTGCTCAAGGGATTAATAAATTTTAGAAAATAGAAAACTGTTTTTGAAAACAGTAAACAAACATGGCCTTAATGACCTTTCTTGGTAGAAGAAAAAAGTGGAAGAAATGAAGATAGAATTTAACATTCTTTAAACAATGATTCTGGTTCAAACAGACTTAATTAGCTATGTTGTTATAGAATTGTAATTGAAATAGTGTATTTTTTTTTTTGGGAAGCGTCAGCCATGCTGAAAAAACCTAGGATCCACTTATACCATGTAAAAATGAAGCAAGGGAGAAGAATTGATGGGTGAAATTCATTATTTATTCATTGATTAGCTATGTATATATAGATTGATTTACACAATTCAAAAAGCTGAAAACTAACATATATAAGTTTGTGTTAATCTGTCTATAAAAAAGTTACAAAATTCAAAAGCTAACAATCTTAAAAACTAACATATCTGTATAATTCAAAAGCTAATAATCTTAAAAACTAACAGATATGTAAAATTAAAAAACTAACAAGTTTATCTAAAATTATAAAATTAAAAACAAATACATCTTCATATCTAAATCTAAGAATACATATTCAAATTTAAAACTTGAATCCCTTGAAATGCGTCAAACAAATATGACAGATAGTTAGTTAGGATTTTATGGCTGGTAACTGCCTATAAATATGGTAGGATTGTTCACATTATTTTTTAAAATATTTTTTACTTTTCTTCACCTATATTTTTTTATACTTTTAATCACTTTTTACGTTGCAAGTCTTATTAATAATAGTCTTGTTAAATAAGCGCAAGATATATCACAACGTATCAGATCCATAAAAAAGGCAACTACCTATGCAAAATGAGCCATTTTAAAATAAAATTGAAAACTGAAGAAATCAAATTTAAAACTAGACCTAGATTCATGCGATGCATGGGTTGTGTAATTTTTATATTTGGTTTATTAAACGTTTTAAATATTATAAACAAAAAGAGGAATGATAGGGAAGAAAGTATTTTAAACACCCTCAAAGATATAATAGTTTTTTTTTTATTTGAAAAAATGTTTCATGCACATCTATTATGTTATAAGACAACTAGAGAAAGTAAAAAAAAAAAAAAAAGACAATAGAATATATGAATGAATGAAATAATCCTGAAAACTAAAACAACAATATGTTAGTTTTAAATTTAGAACATGATTACTTAATAATGTATAAAACTAAAGTATTGTAAAATGATTTAAAAAATACACTGGAATAATTTTAGAGATCATGGTTAGATTATTATAAAAGAATTTAATATGATTCAAGTATTTTTTATAAGTAAATACATTTTTAAGTAGTGGTTACATCAATTTACCAAAACTAGTATTGTCACATAATCACTTTATTTTAAACCTTGATAAACAATAGATAAAAAGTAAGTTATAGGTACGTAATATATAAAAATAGGAATGCAAAACTAATTTTATTTTATCCATCTATTGTCATACCTCTTAAAGAGTATAATTTTAATTCTCAAAGTATGGAAACAAATAAAACATTAAAAACTAAGTTAGAAAATCATGAACCATGAAAGAATCATATCTCATCAACAATCACTTAATGAAGTTTTCCTAGAAGAGTCATAGCAGTCCATTCTCAATATGCGTCATCCATTTTTAGATACTCCATTACCACAACTTAGTTTTGTCTCCTCTGGAGACAACAAAAAGTAATGTTTAGAAAGAAAATGAAAACAACAAGTTATAGGTAATTAAAAAAATAGAAATTTGAAAATGATTTAATTTTATCAATATATTGTCATACCTTTCAAATAATGTAATTCTAATTCTCAAAGTATGGAACAAATAAAATATTGAAACTAATATTAGAAATTCACTATATCTTGCTATCATTTAGAGAAACCACCAAATTTTCAAACACATATGATGACCTTCTTGTAGTAATTTGTCGAAAGCAAGTATGTATTTAATTTTTTTTCTTTATACATACGTGGATTTTTGTAGCTTATAAAAATGAAGTCAGTTTTATAATTGTCATTGAAATTGAACTAAGAATGTTAAAATAAAGCTGAATGCACTAAAATATAAAGTGATAAAAATACCTTGTTATCAAACAAGATCATTTCAATACTGTTGACTTCTCTAGGATTTTTGAACTCTGATACAGACCACAACCTAATTATGTGAGCCTTAATCTTCCATTCAATTTTTCTAGGATGTACGTCTGAAATGAAAGTAAACTTTGTTGTCATATCGCCTCCAGGAATTCAGAGTTCAATCTCCAAATATTATATGCAATTTCCTTTTATAGCCAATTTGTTGTTAGAAATTGATTAGTAAAATGAAACTGTAGTAACTATTGGTATTACTATTTAGTATTTTCTTACTGATGGGAGTGCTTTAACTTTAAACGTTACTCAAGTTTTTTTTTTTTTTAGCTTGAAACATGAAGTTGCTTATATAAGTAAACATTGTTTAATAATAATATATCATGAATAAGTATGGTAGGATCAATAAAATTAATTTAAACACTTATATTTATAATTTTAATATTAAAATAAATTTTTGTTTAAAATACTTAAATCTATATAAAATTATAAGATTCATAAATTATGATAAGCAACTCATATAAACTATTATATATACATCATAGATGCTCTTAGTAAGATGAAAGGAATTCTTTTATGAAAATTTAAAATTCTGTAGTTTCACTTTGAACGCTTACTATACATATATCCAGCAATACCCAGCAATAAAGAAAGGAAAAATGTAGGCTACAATAATAAAAAAGAAAATATAAACATGAAATGATGACTCATGTACATTTCTCATTTTGATCATTATTATATTATTAATTACAAATACGTTGTCATTTTAATATTTTCATTCCAAAACCTATAAAAATTTGAAAACTTTGTTACCTGCGTAACTCATTTAATATTTGTTTCCATTAAATATGAATAAAGATGATCAATTACATATAAAAGAACCAAAACTTTCATTTATAACATTAATACTATTGTGAGGCACAGTAAAAATTAATCTGAGAATATTTTTTCTCCAACAATATGACCTAACGAAACCTTAATTGAACTTTTAAAATATGTTAATATATTTTTTTTATACAAAAAATGAAACATATGGACTTGAAACCTCACATTCCTTTTAGCGATCCCTATTACTTCAATATAAGTTGAAGTTGGTAAAATTATTATTTAAAATATCTTAAAAATTTATGCATAAAAAATAATTAGTTTATATTCATAGTTTAATTAATTTAAAAAGGTATATTTTTTTAAAAAAAAATTCTTTAAAATTTATGCATAAAAAATAATTAGTTTATATTCATAGTTTAGTTAATTTACAAAGGAATGTAATATAGGTTGACTAATTAATAGTGGTGCTTAACATCAATTTCCAGGTGTTTCATATTTTAACATATAAATTTTTAATAATTTGATTTATGAATAAAATGAATTAATTTGTTATGCTTAATATGCATTTTCATATATTACTTTGAGGGCAGTTTTTAAAATGGTAGGCTGATGAAAAGGTAGGCTAAGTTTAGGATGGAGGTTTACGAAAGAAGAAATAGTTTATTGTAGAGAAGAATAAATAGTTATTAAATAGATAAAAAAAAGGTCGGTTATATGCTATATAATTAATATGGAGGTTTAGGAAGATTTTAATATGGTATGCTGGGGTAAAGGTAGCTACGTTTACATAGAGGTTTAGGAAAGAAGGCATGGTAGACGGACAATCAAGAGGTTAGGAGTTACAGGTTAATATTATAGGCTACAATTAATATGATGGTTTAGGAAGGAAGAAACGTTGGAGATGTAAGCATAGTTGTGAAACTAGCCTGGTCATTGACTCGACTGAGTAAGTGGATTAATGATTTAATAGGTGGGTTATATTAAAAATTTAAAATTATATATATATATATATATTATAAGTATATAATTAATGTTGTTAGAGTAAGAAAAGTTTATTCATATACCAAAATTCAAAATAACAATTAATAATAATGTGATATCAAAACGACATTGTAGAGGTGATTCATTTTTTTTAAACCGGCCAGATTAGACTGATCCAATCGAGATTGAATACCTAACCAGTCAGGTTTGATTGGATCATCTTAAATCAATTGCGTGATCAATCCAATAATAAAACCGGTCCGGTTAGATAACCGGGTCCATCGGTCGGACCAAATCGGGTTTCACAACTATGGATGTAAGTGAATTAAAATATATTAAGATTAATAGACGTATAATAATAATGTGAAAATTTTATTTTATCAATCAATCAAAAATTATTTTTAATAGGTTTAAATACATTTTTAGTTCCTAAAACTTAGTGTTTTTTGTTTTTGGTCCTTTCAATTTTTTTTATTTTTAGTCCTTACAAATTAAATTTTTTTAGTCCTTAAAACACTCTTGACAATGATTTGAATCGTAAAAAAGGTTATCTAAAGTGTGTCAAGGACTATAGGTAAAACAAATATAAGTTGTCAGAGTTAAAAACAAACAAATAATTTTATAAGAATAAAAAAATGTTAAATTGCAAGAATTAAAAATATATTTAAGTTTTTTTAATATATAACTTTTAAGATATATACAAATCAAATGAATAAAAATCCTATTTTTCTAGGAAATCTTGTTTAAATATTATATTTTATCAAATTTTAGTTACTATACAATTCATTTTTATCTTCTTACTTTTTTAAATTTATAAAATCAATACTAGTTTTATCTTTTTGTAAAAGAAATCTCATCAGAATATTATATTTTTATTAATTATAGTCATTATATAATTAATTTTATTTTTCTCAAGTTTTGTTAAACTCTAATTGTTAAATTTTATTTTTCTTACAATTGAAGGAGATTTTGTTTCTCAAAGTGTTATTAGACTGGGAGGAAATTACCATAATTTCCCAATTAGGAAAATGCACATGACAAGAAATAATGGTTGAAAGACATCACACCACATAAACCAAAACAATTAATTTAATTATTGATGTAATTAACTATTGAATCAATAATTTGTGAATATTTTTTTATACAAATTGATTATATATAATTCGTTAGACAAATATTATCTTTATGATTGGTCCCTGTGATTTGATTCTGGGTTCGTCCATGAATATGAGGGCCAAAGACAACACCAACAAACTTTGCATCTTTACTTTGTTTGTCAGGGTAATCTTTGGGGTTTGGCTTAATCAGCTTAAGCTGGGTTGCGTATTAGCAAAAAGATACAAATCTAGGATTGCTTACAAGTATTTCGGTGAGTTGCGACTTTTGATCCAACATACTATACAAAATGCCTTTTATTCCTTATACTGGAGTTAATCATCACCAGCAGTCCATTCTTTTTGGTTGTGATCTACTTTGGAATGAAACTGAAGAAAACTTTTTTTGGTTGCTAAGTACATGGCTAAAAGTAATGTCTGGAGTTCCTCCTAAAAACTATTATCATAGACCACCTTTAATCTCTTCTTATTATGTCAAAAAAAAAAATATTTTCTTTATTATTCTTATTGGAATACCTTACCAAATACGGAAAAAAGAGAGTTAAGTATATTTTTTGGTCGGTATAATTTAGTATTTTTTATTTTCGTTCCTGTAATTTATTTTTTTTAATACTTACAAAATGTGTATATTTTTATTTTTCATCTTTAAAGAGTTTTAGATAGTTGAACAGTAAAAAATAATTTTAAGAATGAAAAAAATGTTATTTAAAAAGTTTTAAAGAAAAAATAAAATAAATACATTTTACAATGACTAAAACAAAAAAAAAAAATTACAGTAACGGAAATGAAAATAGTCCTAAATTGCAGGAGCGGAAATGTATTTAAGCCGAAAAAAATCTTGAATAATTTCTCTCTAGATACATAAAAAATAATTATATTTTTATCTAAGACTTAACTCTTCATATACATTGCATAAAGAAATTTAAAAGTATTTTATTCATGATGTTATTTAAGAAATATTTTAATGTCTTGTAATAAATATATGAGTTTAATGTCTATATATTGATGATATAAAATAATTTTATAATATCTTTCAATCATAAATCATTGTTTGAATTATTTTAAAATAATCATATATGATAGGTTGTAATTGGATGACCGTGTAAAATTTTTTACACTATCAATGCATAATCATTTTTCTCTAAATATAATACTAAACCTTATTTTTAATATATTTATTATATGTTTATGTTAAGAAATATTTTTTCATATAAATTAATTTTAATTTTTTTCATATAATATTTTCAATGTCATATTTTAAATATTAATAAAAAAGTATTTCTGAAATTATTCAAAATTTTAATAACTACTTCTATAAATTTATCATTACTTGATATAATCAATATCATTTTTTATCCAATACTATGCC